>NC_138775.1:81266369-81271369 GCF_965119305.1 Pelophylax lessonae | reverse complement strand
AAAATAAAAACTATAATCTTTTTAAGGGGGAAACATTCCTGACAAATGGCTCCTGAGGGGCTGGATCGGCCCCATAAGTTTCTTCCAAAACCAAGATTCTGTCGATGCACCATGTTATGTATTCCAAAAGGACCTCATAGGTGAGGTGCGTGTGTCCTGGGTAGAAAAAGACATGACAATTAGTTTTATGCAAAATGATCCAAACAACGATTGTAATTAATGTGCCTCAACAAATATGCTTAGGAGTCTATTGGTTGGCTTTTATCAACACTCTGAAGCAAATATGCTAAATTGCTGGTGTAAACCTTAAACTCAAACTTTCACAGCAAATTGTTCAAAAGGTTACATAAGATGGCTTGGAATGTTAGTAGCAGTTTCACCAAAGCTAAGTAAAAGGCTTTTCTTCATGTCAACACAAGCAATCATTTAGAAGAATGTAAGGTGTTTTGGGTTCAATTGGTCAACACGATACATGTGCACACATTTATCTCTATCACCATTGGAGTTTGTGTAGCGTTCTCTCTCCCTCTTACTGTCTATAGATTGAACCTGACACATAGTAGAGACTTACCCTTTGGAATTCGGAGGGCCAGTTGTGGACGGAGCAGATGTGTCTGCTCCCCTGATCTCCTTTCCGCCATCCCAGCTGTGTTAAGAGAGAAGAAAAAGTTTATCAACAAATGGACTCACGCTAACTGTAGGTTAGGCAGTCATGAAAACGCTCTAACACCCACTCATTACCCCTCCACATTTCCCTGAAAGTTTTATTTAGACTTTGATATGGTGGTGATGCAGATTTGTACAGTGCAAGCGTCATTCTACTGGGTGAAGCTTGTAGCGTTAAGGATACGTACTCCCTGCTTTTGTGCTGATTGTGTTTTTCGGATGTTTTTGGTGCCTCAGCCCTGCCTGTTCTAAGTGTTGGAAACATATTTTGGGAGGGCTGTGGAAAACTAATCAGGTTAGACTTACACTCTCTAGGTTTTTGGGGACAAGATAAATAACAATCCTCCTTTTTACATGGCCCCTGTACACACCTCTAGGCACCTCCCTCCTGTTGGTTGACCCCACAGCAGGCAGCTTGCTATGGAGGCACATGAGATGAAGCCAAGCACCCTGTGCCTGTTCAGGCACCTAACTGTGAGCCAGCCTTGCCCCCCTCCCTTCCGATGGTCTCAATGATTAGGAGTGACAGCATCAGGAGGCAATATTGGCATGCTGTCACCTCAGTTAAGGAGGAGGGGGAGTCTGTTCCAGACAAGTATTAGTGCAAAAATGTGGACAGTAAAAAATGGTCCCAGTAAGTCTGAGGGGGAATATGCACACCTATCACTTGGAATACTAATGCATAGAATGCATTCACATAAAGAACCTGCTGCCTTTAGAGGAACTTGAAGCCTGAGCGGGGACATACACAGTTAGCATTTCTCCACTTACTAAGTAGACACATTCCTGGAAAAGCACACAACTTACCATCATCAGTTTTTTTTTGGGCCCCCGAAGTTGATGGCGTGGCTGGCTCGGGAGAAACTGCACAAAAAGAACACAAATTGTGAACTGGAATGTGGTACATTACCGAGGAAGAGTATTTATGAAAGATTGACAAACACACATTTTCAGTGTTGACTAAATCAGGACATGATTAAATTACAATGTCCACAAAAAATTGACAAGTACAAAGCACACCATTTCCAATGTAGAGAAACTAACACCAATTTAGAATAGGGTGGCTTGAGATAACTTACAAAAGATAACATGTCCTGTAAAGCTCCCCAAAACCACCTTGCAAACATGAAGGTTAAGCAAGAGTGTTTCATGACCAACCTTCCTGTCACATATAGCAAAACTACACTTGCTTAGACTCCAACTTAGATTATCCTAGATACACATCATCCTAGCACACACAATTCATGTGAGAATCTAATTTTAGGTACTTACAGACTAGTTCAGGGGAGCCTGGAGTGGGGGAGGATGGGGGAGACCCTACATGGGGGGATGGTGTCCCTTCATGGGGGGATGGCGTCGTATCTCCTAGAAACACAAAGACACAAATACAATCCTTTAACCAAAGCTATTTGATAAAGGCACACAGAAAGTAGTTGGGAAACATTGAAGGTAGTAGTTACTTTGGACTGGGTAAGCAGCAGCCCCTCTTCCCCAGTCCTCCACAACTAACATCCTCAATGTCAGCTGCTACATAACCCCAATGGCAAAATATAGATATTACAGCCCTTAGATTTCCCAGGACACATTGAACACACAAACACATGTAGAATACTTACTTCCCATTTGAGGAGAGCCCAGGTCCTCATCCGCTTGAGACCAATTGGCCTCTTCTTGGGCACCAATGTGTTCCTGGCCCGGATCCAGGCGACTTGGCCCTGCCTGAGGCTCCTCTCTTGCTGAAGTTACATCAACCACAAAAGAAAACAAAACAAACAATCATTCCTCCAAGTTCGACCTAATACACAACACACCAGCACATCCACATTACTTACAGGGGGCCTGAGAAGGCTGAGCCGCAACATCCTGATCACTGGTTTCTAAAATAAAAGAAAAACATTATATATTATTTATGGACACAAATAGGCAGTAACCTCTCATCATGCTAGCACCATACTCAATGCCCCTACAATTCAGAACATAGAAGTGCACTTACACCAATGAGATGCATTGACCATGTTTTAAAACAGGAGGGCACCATGCAAATTAAGCGGGCGCCTAAGGCCTCGCACCTACAGGGGCCTTGCGGCCAGTGGCGGAGCACCAACATTTCGAAGGGCGCAGTCAGGGAAATCTCCCAAGTAAAAGATTGCTTTCAATCCTCGGATCAAAAAGTTGCAGCAGTGTGCTGCAGTCCCTTCACTGCGTCTGCCAGGTGTCTGTTGTCCGCTGACACTTACTCCTCCTTCTCTGCCTGGGGATTGGCCGTCTGATCATGTTATCCTAAGATGTGGAGGAATCGGTAGGTGTGTACCTGCACCAGTAGGAAGTGACTGGCCGGTCAACTCACTCTGCTATCATCAGTTGTTGCTCTGGGAGGAGAGCTCCGCCCTGGACCCGGAACATACAGGTAACCAGGCCCAGACTTGATATTTTGCAGGCTGGTCATAGATTTGTTGTGTCCACTATGCAAAGTGGTTGAGTAGCCCCAGGGAAGTTGGAAGAGTCTGAAAATGGTTGGTGGAGGAGGAGGAGAAGAAGGCCCTGGGTGGCTGGGGGACAAGGAGAGGGCCCCTGGGGGTTTTCTAGAGGAGGAAAGATCCACAATGACGCCAGAGTCAATTGCCAAGGAAGAGAGTGGAGCTGAGCAAGTCCTGCCTATCTGACATGAAAGCCAAACATGGTGTAGATGGAGCCCTTTGCCCTACACAATGACAGCACCAGAGGTGGAAGGTGAGTGGTAGCGGGTCTTTGACATTATAGAGCATATGGACTCTGTCCATTATTGGTAGTTTTGTTTGGAGTTGTCCTTTAGATGTTTAACTGTGTTGTTTTTGACCCGAGCTGTGAGGGACTGAGGTATGACAGCCCACTATGCTGAGACTTATAGTGCCCTAGAATGTTGAGGACTGAGGAATCCTTAGTCCCTAACAGAGGGCACTACAAGTCTTAGCATAGCAGGCAGTATTTCCTCATTCCCCTACAGAGAGGATTACAAGTCCAAGCAGGTAGCCTTCTGCAGTGGGACTTGTTGTGCCCTTGACTGTGGTGGACTGAGGAAGGGAAGTGTAAGAGGGTCTCTGTAAGCTCAGATGTATGGGGGAGCTTTGGGGAACACAGAGTTCCCTTTTACACCAGAGTCCCCAGCTTCCCCCCTCAAATAATGGTTCCCAAACTCTCCTTATATCAGAGTCTTCACACTTCCCTCTTACAGTGTAGTAAGTCTGGAGACTCCGATGTAAAGGGGGCTCTGTAAAATGTGATTAGAGATTAGAAATTTCTAACATTTTTATTTTCTACTTACGATCCACAATTTTCAGCTGCTCAAATGGCTCGCTGCCTCTGACTGCATATTGGAGTGTGGCCGTCCTCCTCCTCCCCTTCTTCACCAAAAGCACAAGAGGGTGCCGTCCGTCCGCTTTGGCTAGAAGCAGAAGAAAAAAAAAAAACATAAAAAATACGAATGTACATAGTAGTATTAAAGGTTGTGAAGAGACACTTGATGGAGGTAGGAAAGGTAGGAGCGAGAGGGAGGGGGGGGGGGGTGTTGTTATTAGTGTTGTTGCATAGCTAAACACATGTCCACCTACCCAAAAAATTGTAACCTATCTGGTCACATGTAATGTATATTTTTACTTACCGGAGATTTGCTCCACAGCCTTTAGCAGGAGCTTGGGTGAGCGCCTTTTGGCATCACTCCAGGCCCGCTGCAGATCCACTATCTCAGGCAGAAACTGAAATCTCCGCTGCAGCCTCATCCGGAGACGACACATCATCTTGTGCTTTTGGTGAAGATGCGTATATACATTATCATACCCCCAGAGGAGGAGGAGCTGTGGAAAGAGCAGTGTATGTTTGAGTCCAAGTATGTCCAAAATAGTACAGTCTTCAAATAACATGCTAGGTCGTCTTTGAGATATTGTAGAACAAAGAATTCCATTTCTGGTGATACATATACATCGATGTCCAAATCTACCTCCATGACATAGGTTGCCCCACACTGGTGATTTCCTCTACATGATATAGCCATTTTCTCAATTGGCCTTTCATGACACACCCAGGGCCGCCATCAGGGGGGGACAGGCAGTCACTGTATTTACAACCTTATTGCTGTCCATTTAGCAGGGTGCAAGTAACTTTACACACATGTAGCATAGGTATCAACTTTTGTCACCATGTTAAAAGGACAGCAGTATGGGTAGCATTACAGTGACTGTTATTAGTCCAGGCTCACTAAACTAGCCAATGCTTGGAAAAGCAAGCCATGCAGATTGCTTTTCAGGTCCCTTTTAACACGAGCTGTCTGATTGGGTGTGGCTGTTAATTTTTGACGCAGA
>NC_138775.1:81166369-81261369 GCF_965119305.1 Pelophylax lessonae | reverse complement strand
CAGATATGGTGAACGACAAGATAATGCGGCCAGTTCTGACACCCTGCGTGCAGAAGTAATAGCCACCAAGAAGGCCACCTTCTGGGACAACGTGGGTAGAGGAATCTCCCTAATATCTTCAAAGGGAGGTTTCTGAAGAACCGACAACACTAAATTAAGATCCCAGGGGGGTAACGGCGCGTGCACTGGCGGAGCCAGATGTTGCACCCCCTGGATGAAATTCCGCACCAAGGAATGAGTAGCCAAAGGCTTCTGAAAGAAGATGGCTAATGCTGAGACCTGACCCTTGATAGTACTCAAGGCCAGTTTCTGCTCAACCCCTTGTTGCAGAAAAGCCAATATTCGACTAATCGAATAAGACCGAGGACGGAACCCCAAAGGTTCACACCATGCAATGTAGGACTTCCATGTGCGATGATAAATCTTTCTGGAAGTCGCTTTCCTTGCTTCAACTAGAGTAGGAATAACTGAAGCTGACAAACCTTTGTCCTTCAGCACCTGGGTCTCAATAGCCAGGCCGTTAAAGCCAGCGATCGTAAAGCAGGATGGAAGATCGGTCCCTGAGACAGTAGATCCTCCCTGAGAGGAAGTCTCCACGGGACGTCCGCCACCAGTCTGACCATGTCGGCGTACCAAGCTCGACGAGGCCAGTCCGGAGCTACCAGGATTACTGGGATTCCTTCCTCCTCTACCCTGCGAAGAAGTCTTGGCAGTAACGCGAGAGGAGGGAAGGCATATATTAGCTGGTATTGCCCCCACGGGGCGATCAGTGCGTCTGCGGTTTCTGCTAGAGGATCGCGGGAGCGAGCCACGAATCTCTGAACTTTCCTGTTGAATCGTGATGCCAACAGATCCACATCCGGGGTGCCCCACCGTAGGCACAACTGGTGGAAAACGTCTGGATGGAGGGACCATTCCCCCTGATCCAGGGTCTGACGGCTGAGATAATCTGCCTGCCAATTCTCCACCCCCGGAATGAACACCGCAGAGATTGCTGGAACAAACCGTTCCGCCCAGCGAAGAATGCAAGCCACTTCTTTGGCCGCTCGGACACTCTTGGTGCCCCCCTGATGATTGACATAAGCCACGGCCGTGGCATTGTCCGACTGGATCCGAACCGGGCTGCCCTGGAGCTGCTCGGTCCAGTGAATCAGACAAAGTCTGATCGCTCTCAGTTCCAATACATTTATCGGTAATCTGGATTCTTCCGGGGACCAAAGTCCCTGGACCGATAATTGACCGAGAATTCCTCCCCATCCGGATAGACTGGCATCCGTGGTCACTATCGTCCAATATATTGGCCGAAATGACTTTCCCTGGCTGAGCATTGGAGACCGAAGCCACCAAACCAGAGACTCTCTGGTCTGTTTGCTCAATCGTATCTGATTGTCCAGGGATTCCGGATTCCGATTCCATCTGAGAAGAATCTCTTGCTGAAGAATTCGGGTATGGGACTGGGCAAATGGGACTGCTTCGAATGAAGCCACCATCAACCCCAGAACCCTCATGCACGTCTGAAGGGAAGACCAGCTGTTGGACAGTAACAACTGGACTGCTGATTGAATCTTTCGAAGTTTCCCTACCGGAAGGAAAACTCTCGTCCTGACTGTGTCTAGAATTAGACCCAGATATTCGAGCCTCTGGGTGGGAACCAGAAATGACTTTTGCTGGTTCACCAGCCACCCGAATTCCTGTAAAGAAATCATAGTAATTTCTATGTTTTGTAGCAAGGTCTGAGGAGACTCTGCATGAAGCAGAAGATCGTCTAGGTAACCTAGAATCGATATACCTCTTTGGCGCAGAAGTGCCAACATTGGGGCCAACACCTTTGTGAAGACCCGCGGAGCCGTGGCGAGACCGAAAGGTAACGCCACAAACTGATAGTGGTTCTCCTCTACGGAAAAGCGTAGAAAACGCTGATGTCCTGCGAAAATGGGAATGTGAAGATAGGCGTCCTTGATGTCTATGGACGCTAGGACATCCCCTGGATGCAGGAAGGCTGCTACCGTGCGAATGGACTCCATTCTGAATCTTCTTATGTTGACGAAAGAATTGAGTGCTCTTAAGTCCAGAATTGGACGCACTTTGCCCTCTTTCCTGGGTATTGTAAACAGGTTTGAATAAAACCCTTGAAACCGTTCTGTCCAAGGAACGTGGACTACCACTCCTTGTTGTAGTAAATCTGTGACTGCTCTCCGCAGATCTTCTAAACGATCTGCGGATAGACGGATATTGGAAGGGAAGAATCGCGCCGGTGGGAGAGATCAAAACTCGATCTTGTACCCTGACTTTATGACTTCGCAAACCTATTTGTCCGGGATTCTGGAAAGCCATGGATCCGGGAACCGGCGAAGACGTCCCCCCACCCCAGTTATGGGTGGGGGCGCACCTTCAGGCTTTGGATGGTTTCTCTTCAGGTCTGGAGGGGGCGGGCTTTTGCTTGCCCGACCATCGACCCCTGACGCCTCCTGCCGGGGCTTTGGAGGACTTAGTTTTTTCACCCGCAGAACGAAAAAACCTCTTGTGAGCAGAAAAAGAAGGCCCTCGTCTTTGACGAGTTCCTCTACCTTTAAAATTTTGCGGTAAAAAGGTGCTTTTTCCACCGGTGAGATCCTTAATGATCTCATCTAAGTTGGCTCCAAATAGACGTTCTCCTGAAAAGGGGATATTAGCCAATGCTTTTTTGGAACCTTGGTCGGCTATCCAACCTTTTAGCCACAGTGTACGCCTGAGAACCACTGCTGAGACTGATGCTCGCGCCATTAATGGAGTGGCGTCTAACGCCGCATCACATACAAACTGTAACCCCTGTATCATTTGTTCCAACAAATCTGATACCGCCTGAGGGACTTCTTCTAAGTCCCGGCGTAACCACTTGGTCCATTCAGTTACAGCCTGCGAAACCAGACCAATAGCAATTATTGGCCTGAAAGCTGATCCAATCAAGGAAAACATGGTGCGAGACATAGCTTCTATCTTGCGATCCACTGGATCTTTAAAAGACGGAGCGTCTTCTAAAGGAATAACCGTGGCTTTATTCAATCTAGCAATTGGTGAATCCACCACAGGTGGTTCTGTCCATTTCTTAATAAGGGTTTCCTCAAACGGATAACGCCTGTCAATGCGTTTGGAAATATTAAAAGTGCGTTTTGGCAGACGCCATTCTTCATCGATTGGATTGCCAAAACATTTGGGCAATGGAAAAAACCTTTGCTACTTTAATGCGCTTTTTAGTCCCAAAGGGGATCTCAGTTTCAGCTATTTCTGATGGAATACCCTGTAACCTTAAAGTCTCTTGAACAGATACAATGAGTGCGTTTACCAACGCTTCCTCTCGGGCTATGGCTGATGCCGAAACATCCTCCTCACTGTCTGAAGAGACAGGACCCGAGACACCAATACCAGATGAAGTACCTGCAACTGCAGAAATAGGCTCAGAGTCTGAATCCGAAGTTTCAGATAATAAGGGGTTAGGCGGGGGTCGCTTTCTTGCGCCCTGTCCCTGACAAGCCACTTCCACCCGGGACACAAAAGTTTCCATAATAGCTGACAAAGATTCTATTGTCAATGGGGTGCTGGAGGATCCCGCAGACCCCTCGAGGGGATCCGGAGGAGATACATGAGCGGCAGGGTCCATGTTAATACAGGACACCTTTGCCAGCAAAAACAAAAAAACTTTTTTTTTTTTTTTTTTTTTTTGTGTGTCTCCCCCTAGCGCAATAGCGCCCCTCAGAGTACCTGCTTCTCGATCCCAGAGAGAGAGAGAGAGACCCCCAAGGCTCACCAACCGATGCAGTGCAGTTTCCAACAAACTGCAGCCAGCGTCTGTCTTACACAGACTGGAAGGAGCTGTTTGCTTTTTCCCGGGCAGAAGGCGTGGCTCCGCCCCCTGTGTACGCCTTCCGGCGTTCCCAGCCCTCCACGAGGAAGCTGGGCTCACAAAACATGGCCGCCCCCATAGAAGAGACATAAGACTCCAAAAACATGGCGGCCGGCGTGACCTGAGGACATATATGCATTCGGTCTACGGCAAAATGGCGGCGGACCGCCGATATCGTCTTCCCAGCACATCCACCTGCACTCTGCTGAGAGGTGACATATGGATCTACAAAGATACACTGCACATAAGGTAGGATTATACCTCCTATGTCTGCTGTAATGTTACAGTCTGCTGGGTAGAGTGTTAGCTCTTGAACCAAGTCCACTTCCCACAAACACATGCTGTATTACAAGGGGGACTTGTAAGTATCAGATATATACTGACCATATATGGAGGGGCCCATAATATATACTGCCTCATAAATGAGGAAAAAAGGGAACGTTTACTCACCATACCCAACCGACAGGCACCCTCTCTTCACAATACCCTCTCCACCGGGGTGGGGGTTTGTGGACGCCTCGACTCTCTGGTCCTGGCGTCCAAGCGAGCTTTTAACTCGCAAAGTCAGTCCCTTTACTGGGACTCCGTCGCGGCCGACTCAGCGCACTGGTCTGCACGCGCTTTTAGGCAGAAACCGGGGTGACCACTGGATCTCAACATCCAGCCCGTCGCCCGGCCCCGCATACTTACTTGAATATGTCGCGGCCGACCAAGCGCAATGCCATGGTCTGCACGCGCTCGTAGGCCGGCTGGGGTGACCACAAGTGTCGCCCAGTCCGGCATTTTTGCTTGAAGATCTCACAGGAAAAAAACACTGGAGAAAACTACCTAAAAAATGTCTTTTTCTTAAAGAAAAAAAGTCTTGCCAGGACCAAAAGATCCCAGCAAGGAGCTTAGGTCCTTACTCCTGACTAGACAGAAAAAAACTGATTCCCTGTAGCAGAGAGAGGGAGGATATACCCTCAGGGACTGCCCCCTAGGGTGGAGCCAGAACGTTTTGTCATTCTGCCTAGTCCTACTCCTGCGGAGACAACATAACCCAGCTCTTGAGAATCAAGAAGACTACGTCTGTCAATGAGCGATAGAGAAATATATATATATATATATATATATATATATATAATATATATATATATATATATATATAATATATATATATATATATATATATATAATATATATATATATATATATATATATAATATATATATATATATATACATATATACACATATATATATATATATATATATATACACACATACATATATATATATATATATAGGGAACAGGTTCACATCTAGGAAGTTTCTATAACAGGAAGCTTCTAGATCACGTCTAATAGGCAGAAAGTGCATGCGCAGATCAGCAGACCAAAAGTTTCTTGCACACCCGCTAGATAAGCGACCCACCCAGCCACCATCCCCCATCCCCCATCCCGCACCCTGCACACTCACACCCCCTCCTTACCTTACACACAAATGCCACGATTTCGGCTGTAAACAGTGCAGGAGCCATGATGCACACTTACGACAGGGCCTGGACAATTTCTGGAAACGTGTGCACGCACCAAAAGTTTCGTTTCCGGTTTCATGTATAAATGTGAGAACGCGGTTTTGTATATTCGCGAATTCGCGAATAGTGAACATACACAACCATTAAGCAGATTTAACTTAGAAAAAGAAATACAAATACATACATTTGTGGACACCTGAAAACTTTATTTAGACACATGAAGACATTTTAAAAAAAAAATTGGAAACATGCTGTTTATTACATTTGTATTTTTCAAACCAAAACAACCTTTGTACAACATTTAGACCATATACATCGACAAAGAGCCCATAATCAACAGATGCATGTGCAGATTGACAGAATTATGTTAACAGCAATAAATACTTACAGAGAGTCAACACACAACACAGCCAAATCTCACCTCCATAAATAACAAAGGGCCAAAAATGTTACCCATAAAACATGTGACACACAAATATATTGGACCTCTTCGTAGGTCAAATCTTTCCTGATGTCTGAGTGAGCTATATATAATCCAAGCAAACACACCCAGAATGGTAACGCCCAGTCCAAAAATTAACTGTGTGTATCCTGTGTGTTCTGGAGCATGCTCAGTTGCCAAAACAAGGGAAATAGAAATGAGGAATAGAAATGTATGTAGGTGTGTATAGTATATGTGAATTGAAAAAATTCTCTCTTGAAGTTTGCTAGTCATTATTTAGAATGTTTAGATACAGGAATACATACATATATATACAATTACGTGAGAGAGAGAGAAATATATATTTAGGGAAACAATTGAAACACACCTTTTGGGATTTGAGAAGTGAGATTGTGACGATTGAACAGATATGTAAGCCAACAATCTGACTCATCACTCATGAACATCCCTAAATTTGGCGTGGCAATTATATCAGGCGTTCTTATGTGCATTTTGGCTGGCGTTTTCACAGGCGTTTTGACATGCATTTTTTGGGCAGGCATTGTTATATGAAATCACCTACAAAAGCCCCAAAAACAGACCACAAACACGTACATGTGAACGTAGCCCGTTTGGGGGCGTTTGAGGGGGATTTGTCCAGCTCAAGGATCAGCTCCCAAAACAGGCAAAAAATCCAATCCTATTCAGTTCAATGGCCCCTGTTCCCATGTGAGCATTTTGACGGCATGAGGAAAACACCCAACGCTCACTGAGAAATAGCACAATGATTAGGGAGTCTGCCTTCCTGCTGTAGGTTTGTAAGTTCGAATCCGGAAGGTGCCCTCTGTATGGGCAACACTTGGATATCTCCAATCCTCCAAATGTTGACATCATTAATTTTGTTCATGTTTGAAAAAGGCATGTGTATCAGCAAACTTTTAATCCAAAGACATGAACAAAATACAAAAGATGCCCCATAAAGTCAATATGTAGCAATATTGTGAGCTAAAGCTCTATTTGTTTGTTGGGCATACTTTGCTAATTAGCCAAGTATAAGGGATATATATATATATACCTTCAGTTAAATGTGTAGTAAAATGGTAACACTTGGCCATACCCATATGGAAGAAAAGGTAGTATTTGCAATATATTTCTAAAAACATTCTTTGGAAACACATAAAATATTGTCAAAATTGTGACATTTCCTTGATATGTGTGAAATGCTAATAATCTTTCTTTGAAATATGTTTTACATCTATTTTTTTTCTATCTGACGACCAATTCCCCAATGTAATATTTTGTGGGTTTTTTCAGAGAATGTGGAGGTTCTATATAAACACTGTAGATTTGACTGCTATGATTTCGGAGTTAGCAGGAAAGGTGTATGGAATGTGATGGTGTTTACTAAAGGATCCCTTGTTGGAAGTGTGCATGTTTTTCCAATTCCGCCGGTTTTTGCCATTTTCTATGGGCGAGACAGCAGATTTGCAAGCGGTATTCAAAAAAAAATTGACCCAAAATCGCGCTGGCGAAATTTTTTGAGCCAATTTGACGTTGCGCATGCGCACATTCGCGAGTTCGCAGCTCGCGGCTGGAGGAGCTGTTTAACCTTTCCACACTTTCGCAGATATCTCTCTTTCTAAGTCAGTTTTTGAGATTTTTTAAACGCAAGTCATCTCCAAATTGACTTCCACACCTTCCACAGTGATTTGGGATTTTTGGGGGTACAGGGGAAAATTTGGCTAAACTTTAGTCGAGCTTTTAGCTGGCGTGGTTTTAAGTCGCGCTCTGACCATATTGCATCTTAATGAATCTCACACTAGGCGCTATTTTCCGCCCGCCGTTCTTTGAATGCCAATTTCAGACTTAAATAATCGCCGCTTCGCAAAATCACGCCGAAACGCCAATTCGCCGTACTATGAATCAGGCCCTGAGCCACTCACTAAAACTAGAGGAAAAATGGTTTAACCTAAAAATACGTAAGGGGTTCTTTAGGAAAAATAAGAACTTCCGCGCTATGGACTAAATGGATAGATAAGTGAATAATTAAGTGAAAAAAATGTGTATAAATAAATAAATAAAAAATATGTAGTAAATGTATAAAATATAAAATATATATATATATATAGATATATCTAAAAATAGGCTGCAGCCTCCCTGGATGATAGTCCGAAGACTATGCACTAGATATAAAAGGAATAGGGGTGATGGCGCTGCCTATGTAATTAGATATAATAAAAATGTAATAAGCTGTGATGCAAAGTGCCTTAAGCTAAAAACAATAATGTGTAATATTCAAACAATAATATATTCCATAAAAACTTCAATTAAGTGCAAGTGCAAGGTATAAAAGTGCCTGCAGAAAGATTGGAAAGTGACTAGTGCAATAATTGTATGAGCAATAAATAATATTTAACATGCAATATTAATGTGCTAAAAAATATGGTGCTATATAAAGTGAGCTGTTCCACTCATACCACGTGTTGATATGGGGAAATAAAAAAGTGCCAACAGAGCAAAAATAGAAAAAAGTTATTATTTTAAAAAATACAGCTTGCAATGTCAAATAAGGAAAGATCCAGTAGAAAAGTCTATATCATGTGCGGTGACTTCAAAGGCAATAAAGGTGACAGCACTCGGAACAAACCGACACTCAGGTGAAAAGGTGACCCCGTGGTGGGTGGTAAGGTGCTGGGATTCCTTTGATAAAATTGCACACTTACCAGAGACACCCACCCCACACAGGGGTATAGAGCGGGTGTATTTATGGGTCTGGCAACCTAGCGGTATCCTCCTATCCCTGGGTGGAGGGCGTGTGCCGAGGATCAGGCTGGTCCTGGTGTGGATGTACCCTAGGATGGTCCCCTGTGTGCCTTCCTGCCTAGGTATGTTCCGAGGGATCCACTCAGCTCCACTCCCGATATTTAAACCAGAAAATAAATGGTGGACATAGTGTAATTCCGCAATATGCTTTATTGAGCAAAAAAATGAAAAGGTACTCACATTGAACAGGAAAAAAAACGAGCGTGACTGTATTGTCCGAGCGCTTGCGATCCAAGCCTCGTTCCCATATAGGTTTACCGGAAATGACTTGACAAATGCCAGACCCATAAATACACCCGCTCTATACCCCTGTGTGGGGTGGGTGTCTCTGGTAAGTGTGCAATTTTATCAAAGGAATCCCAGCACCTTACCACCCACCACGGGGTCACCTTTTCACCTGAGTGTCGGTTTGTTCCGAGTGCTGTCACCTTTATTGCCTTTGAAGTCACCGCACATGATATAGACTTTTCTACTGGATCTTTCCTTATTGGACATTGCAAGCTGTATTTTTTAAAATAATAACTTTTTTCTATTTTTGCTCTGTTGGCACTTTTTTATTTCCCCATATCAACACGTGGTATGAGTGGAACAGCTCACTTTATATAGCACCATATTTTTTAGCACATTAATATTGCATGTTAAATATTATTTATTGCTCATACAATTATTGCACTAGTCACTTTCCAATCTTTCTGCAGGCACTTTTATACCTTGCACTTGCACTTAATTGAAGTTTTTATGGAATATATTATTGTTTGAATATTACACATTATTGTTTTTAGCTTAAGGCACTTTGCATCACAGCTTATTACATTTTTATTATATCTAATTACATAGGCAGCGCCATCACCCCTATTCCTTTTATATGTAAGGGGTTCTTTACTGTCAGAGCAGCAAGGATGTGGAATTTTCTTCCACAAGCAGTGGTATCAGCAGGGAGCATTGATAGCTTAAAAAAACTATTATATGGGCACTTTAAAGACCACAACATACAGGGGTATACAATGTACGGTTAACATCAAATCACACACATCATTGGTTGAACTGGATGGACTAATGTATTTTTTTAACCTCACAAACTATGTAACTATGTAACCCCCGCTAGCTGTCACAATTGAAAAAATGCCCTGCAGCATCACTTATTTATAGTCCTCTGTGATTAGAAAACGACAGGTCTCTACACCCTTTCTGGCTGTCTGCTTGTAGTTTTCAATGAACTACAAATGGCACTGTGGAGCGTTGTGATAGTTCATTAAGTCTTCCTATCAGATTGCATCTGCTTGCCCATACGATGTGAAGGCACACAGATACATTGACAGATCTGCAGGAGACCTGCATGGCACCAGCGACCTGCTGATCACTGGTGCAATGCTTCCAGAAACAAAGAATACTAGATGAACATTTTTTTTACCTGCAAAAAATGTGCATTTATTATTTTTTTATTAAAAGTGAACTTATCCTTTAAAGTAGAACTTCCCCAATCACCCTTTGCATCTTATTGAACGACAAAAATCACAATTGCAAAAATACAAACCTTTCTGTAAATGAACAGCTCCTGCTTTTTAGTGTCTGTCATGCCTCTAACATTCATTCACATACAGATGGATTTAAACATTGTCTCCTGGTTGGCAATTACTCATTCTTGCAAAGTAAAGGCTAAGTAGGTCTCGTCCAGGAAAAAGTGTCACACCCATAATGCAGTGGGGAATTTTCCAGTGTGTTATAATTAAGCGGTGCTGAAATCCAGCCCGGTGTAGAGGAGGGACAAGGAACTAAGCTGTATATGACCTGTTGCCCCATTGCAAATGTAGCACTGTCCCCATAGAGCTTGCTGTATGATGACTTGTTGGGCCTCCTCTGATTACCTGCACACAGTCACTTAGGGTACAGTTCACACATCCATCCTTACTCCCAATGGCTCGTTGCTCAATAAACAGTCCAGGGGTGTTGGTTTTTTAGTATTTATTGTGGAACTTGGATGGGAGCAGGGAATAGTGGGATACTCCAACTGGAGCTATGTACATTGGATAAGGACAACTCTCACTTGGCCTCACTAGGTTGCTTGTGGAAAAAGTCACACTGGTTGAACCATACTGACACATGTATGGAAAGGGTTAGTCTCCTTGCTCTTTCTCCAGCAATAGACTTAGTGATCTACATTCTCTTCAGGATACTCCCTAGCATCCCCTTTACTGACACCCATCCACTGACTCTTCGAGCTGCAAGGGTGGCCTTTCTCAGGTCAGGCCCCTTGACACAGATTTATACTCGCTGTACTGCAGAATCAGATCCTTCAGTGTTTCCCCTTTCAGTCAGCATTACAGGACCTCTTTGTTTAGTTCCTCTCTAGCTCTTTAGTCCCTTAGGTCGACTACCTGAGGCTGCATGTCACCTCTACAGAGGAGGAGGCAGCTACTCCCTCCCTCCGGGACTCAGCTATCCAGCTAAAAGAGTCTGAGCACATGTGCTCCTGGCATTTTTACAGTATCCCAGCATGCACCAAGGCATTCTCCTCTGCAAAATCACCAGGGCTGTACCAAATACCTGTGCACTCATTTTTCAGGTTTCCTCCCTCTGTCCAATATGCGTCCCTATTGGACCAGTGTTTAACACTCTGCAGACAGACTGAGTGGCACCTGAGCACAATGAGCAGACCACACTAGCAGATTCTGCTCTCTGGTATGCAGAGAACATAATATATTTACCTGCAATCCCTCATGTAAGCAGAAAGAATTCAAAACTTTACTCTCTCTCTAGCAGGGTGCTACACAAAGAAAGAAAATAGAAATGTATGTAGTGATAACAACACTTCTTATTTTTAGACCAATGTCTTGGTTTTTAATTACTGCTCTCTTAAAGTTGTCATCTGTTCATTAAAAAAGATCACTAAATATATATTTTAAGTAAAGCCATTGTAAATATTTAAAGCAGTATTAAACCCAAAAGCAAACATTAATTATATTACAGCTTACCAATTCTAAGATGTGATGGCTGCATTCGTTTTCTTTTTTAGGTTTTCTTACCTTAATTTTCACCTAGTGATCTTGCCAGGAAGTCTGTTGTTCTTCAACAGAACAAGATCTCCTGCACATGTATCAGTTAAAATGTTGAAACAACCCATTTAACACGGCTAGGGGTGCTTTCAATGATCAGCTTTTATTTATGCATCTAAAATCTTTATCCCTAAAGAAAAAAACTACAATGTGAACTGGAGTTTGGCTTCAATTTGCTAATGTATCTAAAACTGCTAGTACATCTAACACTCCCCTCTTCTTAGATTAACAATGCTGCTGTCCAAAGGTGCCCCCTGTGCCCCCACTTTGGCTAAATGAGCACATGGGGCAGGTGACAACAAAAGGAAAAAGCATAAAAAAAAATACTGCAGCCACCACATCTAACGATATATTAAATTTTTGGTTTTAGGTAAAAATGTCTATATATTTGTACACTTCTGCACAACATGACTGTTAAAGGGAGAAGCACCATTCTTTTACAATACACAATGAGGGACATTAATCAAGCAAGCACATTGGTAGCAAATGTAGATGCATGGCAGGTCATGTTAGCTAAATGCATGAAACAGTTTTTAGGTGTATTGTGACCCCCCTTTCCTGGTGTCTTAGGTAGTCAACTAAGAAAGACTTGCAATAGAATTACAACTGGAGACTTTCACTCCAAGCAGACGCACAATTGGGAAATTTTAGAGTCAGATTTCATTAGAATTAAGTATTTCTTTATAGGAGCTTAGGGAGATTTTATTACCAAAGCTGTCTAAATATCATAAATCTATTTGTTTAATCTGTTTCGCTGCTCCTGAGAAACATTTAGCCTTTTTTAAAGCACAAGCACTTTGTCACAAAATACACTTTACCCCTGATGAAGCCACAAAAAGTGGCGAAACATGTATAGTTGGGTTTATGTGAGGCACTTTAATTTGTTATTTTAATTTGGATGGGAGCTGTGTGATATGGGTTTGAGGTTTAAAGAAATATAGAAATTTGAAACATTTGCTGGCATTCAGTTAGAGCAGAAAAGTGGAGTCAGTTGGAGTACTGGGGAGACTGGAAGAGAGTGGAACAGTAAACTCATAGCAGCTGTTAGGAGGAATTTCAGAGTAACAAGTTAAAGTGTATTTAAACTCCACAAATTTTTTTTCTTTTGTTTGCTCCCTTTTGGTCTGGTAAATATACAATTGAAAGCATTTTGTTATTTCTGTTTGATAAGAAAAAAACAACAATTTTTCGGTTATCATTGTTCCCAGTTCTCTCTGTTGACTACGAAACATATCCTCCTAAGTTATAGAAAGGGGGAGGTGTTACATAGTTATAGCTCGTTCCCTTCCTAGGGTGAAAATGCTCTACCTCCTACATAGTACTCCTACATACCGTATGGTTGTCACCCAATGACAGGAAGTGTGTTCCTGGTAGGATCACCAGGTGAAATCAAAAAAGAAAAAAAGGCGAATGAAGAAAACAAATTCAGCCCCCACATCCTAGGAAAGGTAAGTGCAATACATTTAATTTTTGTTCTTGGGTTTAGATACTGGAAGTATTTAGTAAGAAAAAGTTTACATTTCCCAAATTTTGATAGAAAAAAGACACCGTGCAAACAAGTTTAGCTACTGTCCACTCGCTCACGGTAGTTGTATTGCAAACAGGCAGCAGCTCCAGGCTGGGACACCTACCTGTACATCGCAGCCTTTCTGAAGGGTTTGGGGCGTGCATGTGCGCGCCCACTATTTAACTGTGCTATAACCTGTGAAATAAGCTGCCTTATTCACAGCATGAGTATGACAGCTTATTTCAGCCCATGATTTTGGCTGAAGTCAGCTGATCAGCTGTGGCTAATCATACACAGGGTTCTGTGTTTACAAAAACACAGAACTCTGTATTGTGAATAGTGATCTGGCTGTTTCTTGCAGGGAGAAAAAACAAACAGATAGTGAAGTAAAAGCAGCACACATTACACATTGTTAGGCATGCAGTTAACTCCTTGATTGCCCCTGGATGTTAACCCCTTCCCAGTCAGTGTCATTACAACAGTGTCAGTGTACAGTATTGTCACTAAGCACTGAATTAGTGGCACCCAACGATGTCAGTGTCAGTTAGTGACCCTCCCAGATAGTGTTTTTTAGTGCCAGATTGCCCAACACCCTATCACAGTCACCCTATAAATCACTGATCCCCGCCATTACAGTGTAGCATCTATAGCTGTGTAAATTCCAGTATATATATCGTAGCTTGTAGACGTTATAACTTTCACACAAACCAATTAATAAACACTTAATTGGACATGTAGTAGAATACATGTTGACCTAAATTTATGAAGAAATTTTGTTTGATTGGATATGTTTTATACCAGAAAGAAGAGAATAATGTTTTTTTTTTTTTTTTCATTTATATAATAATTATTTGATCACCCCTGGGGTTTTTCTCTTTCAATATCTCTTTTATTATAATTATCCTAAAAAATAATAATACACATACACAAAAAACAAAACAACAAAATATCAACATAAAATGTTGCAATAAAATTATTGATCATAACATTTTGCCTCGAAAAAAAAAAAAAAAAAAAAAGAGGGGGGAAGAGGAAAGGAGGAAAGGACAGGGAGAGAAATAGGAAAGGGGAACCTTCCTTCCAACTCAGTTTAACCGTCAAACAATGGGGTTTCCATATATATATATATATATATATATATATATATATATATATACTCATTATCTTCGATCTATCATCACTAGACGTCGATCTTATAATAAAAGAGAGGCCTGTTCCCCATAGCCCATTCACATTTTACCTCATGATCAATAAATTCATTTCTACTAAGCAATCCTTACATTAACACACATACCTTATCTAATACATTGTCACCATACATCTTAGATTGTTTAGCCATGGATTCCATCTAACCACAAATATTTTCTTCGCCGAACTTATAGTAGCCATCATTTTTTCCATCTCACATTACTGTTTAAGTAATGTAACAATATCAGATGGAGATGATATCTCATGAGATTTCCATCTTCTTGTG
Organism: Pelophylax lessonae; assembly: GCF_965119305.1. Taxonomy (NCBI): domain Eukaryota; kingdom Metazoa; phylum Chordata; class Amphibia; order Anura; family Ranidae; genus Pelophylax; species Pelophylax lessonae. The sequence goes on along the minus strand of NC_138775.1, from coordinate 81,246,696 downwards.
GTTAAGAGTTTTGCCGCTAATAAAAGATGTAAGACCACTACTCTGTACTTTATAGGTATCTCATGGATATTTAGGTGCAAGATCGCCATCTCAGGACTTGGAATTATGTTTTTTTCCACAACTTCTGAGATCATAGAGAATATTTTGTTCCAAAATGCTCTATTCGATTTACACTCCCAAACTCTATGGAATAGCGTCCCTTGTTCACCACACTCTCTCCAACAAAATGCTAAAGCTAAGGGGTAAAATTTGGAAAGTTTATGGGGGTCAAATACCAGAAATTTAAAGTCTTTTGATATAATTCCCAATGATTACTACATTTTGAGGAAGCATATGTGGCAGCAAAAGCTTTAAGCCAGTTAGTTTCCGGGAAAGATTTCCCCAGTAATCTTTCCCATTTAAGAACAGTAGTGGCTTTAAAATAGGTGTTATGCTTGTTCAACAAATCATAAATAACTGAAATACCGTTGGCAGTAGTCAAGGGTGCTTGATATAACTTGTATATAGAAATGGGTATTTAACATATGAAGGATGGCTATTTTTCCGTAGAAAGGAAAATATTTGATAATAGCTCAAAAAAGCTGATGGTGGTATTCTATACTGGTGAACAAAATATTCAAAGGGATGAATCCCTGTTTCATTATACAGATCTTTCAAGCAACTAACCCCCTTTCTCAACCACAATTTTATATCAACATTTGGGATAAAGTACGTGAGAACTGACAGGGGTTTTTACTAACACCAAAAGAAAGCTCTATTTGTGGGGAGTGTTGCCAGTTAAAGTAGTGCAGTGTGGAATAGCAAAAAATGCCCTGGTCATGAAGGTGGCAAAACCTTCTAGAGGTCAAGTGTTAAATAAAAAAAATACAGAAAACAAAATCACTACTTCAGTTAGGCTTTCAGAAAAAGTTAAGTTCTAATGTTCCAGTAGGTAGTCTTGGTGCATCTATTCTTGTAAATATTTTTTGGAATAATATTCTCACACAAGGCTAGAATTGAAGAAGTATATAGGATCATAGATTTAAAGTCAATTTTTTTTCCTGTGGGCATGATCCTTCCAGTCAGCAGGCTGGGGCAGATTGGTAACCAAGCCATATTGCTTAAAGCTGAACTTCAGCCAAACAGTGAAAAACACTAATGCAACTTTTATATGAGGACTGTTTTATCTGCCAATAATTGTATTTGTGTCCATCCAGTCCTAAGATTTACACAGCTCTCTCACACAGCACAATACTGGCAGGGCAGGAGACCTGATTTTTCTCTGCTGCAGTTAAGTAACACAAACAGGTCATGTTCCTCCCCCAGCCTTGACTAGGCAGTGAAAGGAGAAGCAGCACACTGAGGAGAAGATCTTTTTGTTCTCTCTCTGTTCCTATCAGTATGCTCCTTGTGCTGCTTCTACCTCCCCCAGTATAGGTTCTGATGTACAGTGAATGGAAAAAAAAACTTTAATTATGATGTATGATGTTCTTTTTCCTCCAATATGCACATGTATAAATATACAAATGTACTCTATGTGTGACCAGTCCTTCATCAGCATCATAAGAGATCTGACAGATAGAGGTAGGAGTTTTGTCTATTGTTCCTTTTATCTCTACTAATAAAGCACAGATGAATAGATGACCCTGCAGCCTTGATTACAGTCTCATAGTCAGTACCAGGATGATTGTTCAGTTATGCTCCGAATAGAGGATATGCTAAACAGGTGACAGGGAATTATATGAAGGTCAGGGTATAGTAGCAGATGGTCATACCTGCGTACTAACTGATCCTTCACTGTAAGGATGGGAGGTAAAAGAGATAACATTGAACTAACCACAATGACTAAAATCTCACATAAGCTTTTATATGTTAATATAAATTCAAACTTTAAAAAAAATGAATAATAATACATTAAAAAAATACATTAGGAAGCAGGTCCAGAACAATGATGGATAGCAGAAGCTGGAGTGCATACATGTACACAGGGGCTTCACAGAGGTGAGAGGTGATCAGCAGATCTAAAATACAAAAATCATGAACAAAATGTGTGAAAGCTGTATTTTATGACAATAAACCACAGGAAATATTTATTATACACAGTGTTTTAGCAAACTAAGTCTAATCCAACTAGTTTGTAGATCCAATTAGGTTATATATGTTAATTGCAGCAGTAGGCAGAGGCGTACCTAGGGTCTCCAGCACCCTTGGCGAAAAGCTGTATCGGCGCCCCCCCCCCACCCCGAGAGAGAGAGGGTTTGACAGAGAGACGGGGGGGTTTGTCAGAGAGGGGGGGAGAGAGAGAGAGAAGGGGGTGACAGAGAGAGAGAGAGAGAGAGAGAAGGAAGGTGGTGACCGAGAGAGAGAGAAAGAAGGGGGTGACAGAGAGAGAAAGAAGGGGTGACAGGGGGACAGGGAGTGAGAGGGGTTGGCAGGGAGAGAGAGGGGTGACAGGGAGAGATAGGGGGTGACAGGGAGAGAAGGGGGTGACAGGGAGGGAGAGGGGGGTGACAGGGGGAGAGGGGGGATGACAGGGAGAGAGGGGGGGTGACAGGGAGAGAGGGGGGGTGACAGGGAGAGAGGGGGGGTGACAGGGAGAGAGGGGGGTGACAGGGAGAGGGGGGGTGACAGGGAGGGGAGATGACAGGGAGAGAATGCTTCTGGTACCTGAGAGGCCAGCCAGGGCAGGTCTTCTGAAGACTTCCGTCACTGTAGAGAGAGAGTGCATTCATCCACCAGCCTGGAGCTGCCTAGGAGCCGACTGATGAGGTCATGTGGGCGGAGCCCTGTGACGAGGGGAGCCGCCCATCGCACCGAGCTCCGACACAGACTGTCATCTCCTGCCTGGCCCTGGACACACAGAGCTCCGGGCAGCTTCCGGGATCGGAACAGGGGGGGCGCCGAACGTCGGGGGCGCAGGCTGCAAGGAGGAGCGGTAAGTCACTGCATCTGCTACACTACACTGCCAGTGATTTTGCGCCCCCCCCCCCTCGGCCTGCGCCCCTGGCGGGCGCCATTCTAGCCAACCCCACGGTACGCCCCTGGCAGTAGGTGCTCGTTTTTTACAAAATCAATGGGTCCATCTGGCCTTTTTTTGAAGAACTGTACCTCCTTTGTAATAAATCCCCCTTTCCTTCTTTCCAACTCAGGTGCTCCTCGATCAGACGTGTGTATAGAGGAGTGCCCATTTACTTACTCAGATGGAGGTGAAGGCCCAATTAACTACTTGCCCCACAACTCCCTGGCCGCCTGCACATGTTCAGGGTAGATAGGTAGATACTGTAAGTTCCCCAGCTTTCCTCTTTCAGCAGCTCAGAGACCACACCTGGTAAGCCAGATGTAGCTGGGCAAGCAATCTGCAGCCAGGTCAGAGGCCCTCCACTGTCATAATCGGCATGCAGGCAGCCAGGCAGAAGCATAATAGCACACAGATTCTCCAGAAGACACAGCTACTGTGAGAAGCACCCCCCCAATTGCCTACAGAGTATGCCAGTTCCAGTGGGGTTGACCTTTGTCTTCAGGCTGTGGATTCTGCTAGCTGTTCATCTGTGTTACCAAAGCTAATTTGGACTTCACTGAAAGTGAGCTGTTTTCCTGAAGTAGTGATTCTTAGCTAGACTCTATTACAGAGTCCTATTGAGACTATGTTTCCACATGTTACCTTGATTGAGCCACAGAGACATTGCTGTGAAGAGTCCATGTTTGAGCAGCTTTCATTGGAAAGTCAGTGTAAAGAAAAAAAGCTTGTGCTAAGAATGACTTCTTTGTGGTACTCAAAAATAGGGGTATAAAATGGGATTTCCTTTACCTACATACTTTATGACAAAAACTGTCCCTTTTTCTCATCTCTGTAGGATGCGACTAATGCGGTATTACTTACCTGCAATCATAGCATGCTGGCGCTTGCAGTTCTACCATAGCTGGAAAGAAAATTTACTAACACCCCAAGAGCCTAATAGCCCAAGTGTGCCCTTTATGCTATATCTAATAAAAACAAATTCTAGTTTGGCTAGAATCACCTCCTCTCTCCCATTTTTGGAATTCTATCCTGGGCAATTAAACATTTGCGGTGTAGGTGGATTTAATATTTAGTACGAGCAACAGGCAGTATTGGACACCAAAGTATGATTTAAATTACTTGATCAATAAACCATTAAAACTGAGTCCGCTGTGCATTTATTACTTCATGTATCCAGTCAGAATAATTTAGAAGCATGGTGGTTGCAGATCAACAAAGATATCAATGGGTGAAACAGAGCTAAAGTGAACGTGGCTACAGTAAGCTGGAGTTTGACTTCATTTTGTCAGTATATTTAAATCTGCTAGTGCATCCAACACTCCCTTCCCCCTAGACTGACAACGCTGCTGTCCAAAAGTGTCTCTGTTGTTCCAGAATGTTGGCACTCTAATACAGGAGGTGCATTACTGGCCAGATCACCAGGGGAAAATCCTAAAAAAAAGAAAATGAATACAGACATCACATCTATGGTTGGTAAGCTGCAATATCTTACATTTTTTGTTTTTGGTTAATACTGCTGTAAGGCACAACATAAACCAGCTTCTGTGTGAACAATACTGTCATGTGTTAACCACTTTGCCACTGAGTACCATAGTACTACTGCGGCAAAGTGGCTCGTTATCGTCTGACGACGTAGACCTACGTCGTCAGACACTCCCCCTTGTGGGCGGCGCTCGCACGCCGCCGGAGGCTCGCTCCCGCTATTTTCAGTCACAGCGGGAGTCAGGCCAGGGGAGGAGCAGCGGCGATCGCCGCTGCTCTGCCCCGATGGACGGGGATCTAGTGTGGAGATCCGCCCGCCTGTGTAAACACAAGCGGGAGGATCTCCCAAGTGACAGGGAGTGACAGATCGGAGTGTTCAGCATACCTGGACATCCGATCTGTCCCTGTCTCACACAGTCACCTCCCCCCCCCCACACGTCAGTAAGCACCAGGCATACATTAACCCCTCCCTCTCCAATAAAATTAACCCCTTCCCTGCCAGTGTCATTTTTACAGTAACAGTGCATATGTATAGCACTGATTACTGCAGTAATGTCACTGGTACCCCCAAAAGTGTCAAAAATGTCAGTCAAGGGTCCGATCTGTCCGCCGCAATGTCGCAGTCCCGCAAAACAAATCGCAGATCGCCGCCATTACGCGTTAAAAAAAAAACACCAAAAATGACAAAAATCTTTCCCTTTGTTAGTAAACACAATAACTTTTGCGCAAACCAATCAAAATACGCTTATTGTGAATTTTTTTACCAAATATATGTAGCAGAAAACAAATTGGCCAAAAATTTAAAAAAATTTTGATTTTTACATTTTTTTGGGGGGAATTTCATATAAAAAAATGTGAAAAATATTGTTGTTTTTTCAAAATTTATGCTGTTTTTTTGTTTATAGCGCAAAAAGTAAAAATCGCACAGGTGATCAAATACCACCAAAAGAAAGCTCTGTTTGTGGGGAAAAAAAGGACGTAAATTTCGTTTGGGTACGATGTCGCACGACTGCGCAATTGTCAGTTAAATTAGCACAGCGCCGAATCGCAAAAAGTGGCTCAGACGTAAGACAGCAAAATGCTCTAGTGGTAAAGTGGTTAAGCATGGTACACACAGGCCAAAAATTGTTCATCAGAAACCAGTCGACTTTCAGCCTGTATAAACAGCTGTATGTTCAACAGAAGCTGGTCTAGCAACCACTAATGGCTGCAAGCGCTGATCAGTGTATTCTGGCAAGTGGGATTCTCCCCTGCAGAATCAATATTTGCGCTTGTGTTGATGCGTGGATCCATCAGTATTTTTTGGTTCAACCCTCCGGCTGAACGAAAATAAACAGTGTGTGTACTCAACTTTAGGACCTAGGGTGTTGTTCTGGAAGTAATAATTTTTTTCTGCATTGGAAAGCTGCAGGGATTATTCATTTCTAAACAGGCAAGCACTATCATTATTTTACATCAGTCTTAAACTGGATATACGCTGGCCTGGCCATCAGGGACCAGGCAAATTTTAATCAGCATGTAGGCTAACCTGCTTGACAGACGTAAGTCTTTTTTTTTATAGTAGCTTGTGCCTAGATTGGTAGTGACTCGTGACACCGCATCCCAAATTTTCCAAATTAGAGCACTAAACTTAGTACTGTGGGACATTTAAAGTGGTTGTAAAGGCAGAAGATTTTTTTTTTATCTTAAATGCATTCTGTGCATTAAGATAAAAAAATCTTCTGTGTGTAGCAGACCCCCTCAGCCGCCCTAATGCTTACCTGAGTCCCATCTCTATCCAGCAATGTCCGTGAGTGCCTCAGCCATCTGGGACTCTCCTTCCTGATTGGATATTGGCGCCATTGGCTCCCACTGCTGTCAATCAAAGTCAGTTAGCCAATCAGGAGAGAGAAGGGGCGGGACAAGGGAAGGTGCGGTTCGGCTCTGGTGCCCCCATAGCAAGCTGCTTGCTGTGGGGGCACTCAACAGGAGGGAGGAGCCATGAGAGCCGAAGAGGGACCTGAGATGAGGAGGCTGCTCTGTGCAAAACCAACTGCATAGAGCAGGTAAGTATAACATGTTTGTTATTTTTATAGAGAAAAAAACAAGACTTAACAATCACTTTACGGTATCTAATATTTACAGTAGGATATAAATACAGATACCTAAAATATCACTTTTTATTTTCAATTACCTTTCAAAAACAGTCAATAAAAATACATAAAATGTATTCTCCCCAAGAGATATAAAGATGTTAATTATAGTATTTACCATCTTTATATTTCTTGGACAGAACATATTTTATGTTTTTAAATGGAATGTTTTTTAGATGTAATTTAAAATAAAAATTTATTTTTTAGGTATTCAAACATTTATAACTTAATAACCCCTAAACATCCCGTGATATGTAGTTTAGCGGTGTTATTTGCAAAATTTGTGTTGCAGTGTCGTGAGATACTTTGGGCAATGTTCTGCTGGGACCCTTGGGTCCTGCCATTCCTCTGAATGTTACTTGACATGTATCACTTACCTAAACATAGTTGCTGATCAAGTACACACCTTCATTGAAATCGTTTTCCATGATGGCAGGATAATACACCCCACCACACTGCAAAAATGGTGAAAGAATAGTTTGAGGCACACAATGAGTTTGAGATGTTGTCTTTCTTTCCAAATTCTGCAGATCTCAATCCAATTGAGCATCTGTGGGATGTGATGGAAAAACAAGTCCGATCCATGGTGGCCCTACCTCCAACTTACAGGACTGGATTTGCTACTGATGGCTTGGTGCCAGATACAGAAGCATACCTTTAGAGGTTTAGTGGTGTCCATGTCTCAATGGATCAGGAACGTTTTGGTGACAAAAACCTTGGTTTTAGCTGTTTTTTTTTCTGGATCTGAGCCTGTTATATAAAAGTGGGATACCGGTCAGGTGAGAGAGATCAAAGATTGGGTGGGGGCCAACCCAGGTAGAGAGCCCCTGAGCTGAGAGTTACCCAGAGCCCAGTGCTCATAAGGGAAGGAGATGAAGAACAGCACCCGTAAGGAACAAAACAATGCCGCCTACCACTGCTGGGATGTAAAAGTCATCAGTACCTGGGGTTTGCCCTGAAGACACCAGCTGCTTGAGTATGCCACTGATGGACTCTGTGTTATACATGGTCTCTACCTTTGCAGGTATGCCAGGGCAGCACATAGCCTGAGTTAGGTTTAGGGACGTAGGGAAAAAAATGTTTCCACATGTCTTTTGCATTTTTCAAGTAAAGTTTTGAAACCTTGCAGAGGGGTACCAGGCAGGGTTGCCCTCTCTCCCCAGCCCTCTTTGCTCTGGCCATGGAACCTATAGCGGAAGCCCTCAGAGTCTTCCCAGAGATTTGTGGCCTGTATGTGGGATGGTATGAGGAGAGAGTAGCACTTTATGCCAATGACCTTTTACTGTTCCTCAATGATGCCGGTGTCTCCCTGCAGGGAGCTCTTCAGGTCATGAATACCTACTCCACCTTCATGGGCGTACGAGTAAACTGGCATAAGTCATTCTTGTTTCCAGTGGATGAGGGGGCAATGTCCTCCTCTTCTGCTGCCCTACCGCTCTAGTGGGTTGATAAATTCACCTATCTGGGGGTGGTGATCTCTAGACAGAGTAAGAATTTTATAAAAGATAACTTAGACCCAGTACTGGCTGAAATTAAATTTAAATTGAAGGTATGGAGTAACCTTTCATTAATTGGGTGTATTAGCCTCCCTTAAATGAAAGTACTCCCCAAATTTACATATCTTTTTAAGAATTCTCTGCAATGGCTCCTGCGTACTTTTATGTCTCACTTAAACGTCTTTTTCTGTTATTTATATGGGGATCCCAACCACCCAGGTACGAATATACTATATAGGTAGGAGGAAGAGAGCCGCTCAGGTGAGAAAAGGTACTCCGCTGCAGGTCGGATCCATCATCCAAAATTGCAAAAATTCAAAGAAAAAGTGACCGCACTCAGGAGAAGTTTGAAGAATGAAGTGTTTATTCCCCCGTGGAGTATAATCCATACAAGCTTCACATAGACACAGGACAGGTAAATGCGTTTCACAACTCTAAGATCGCTTAATCATTACCAAGTAATAAAGTTTGCGGGTTCACAGTACATAAAAATCATAAAAAATCGGGAGAAACGTCAGCCGAAATGGTGCCTACGAGCGGGGAGCTGGGAGTACCGGCTTTCGTTCCACCCAGGCTCCCGTGACGTGAGCAGCGTGCGTTCCACCTTACGCACGTTTCGTCAGTGCGTATGACGTATGACCTCTGAAGACGTCATACGCACTGACGAAACGCGCATAAGGTGGAACGCACGCTGCACATGTCACGGGAGCCTGGGTGGAACGCAAGCCGGTACTCACTGCTCCCGACTCGTAGGCACCATTTTGGCTGAAATTTCTCCCGATTTTTTATGATTTTTATGTACTTTGAACCCGCAAACTTTATTAAAGAATATTTTAACGGTACTGCACTATTTGGAGCTTTTTTTACTCTCTGCCCTGATCGGACCCTGAGGATCCAGGCCATCCAGTAGAGGGATTCCTGATCATTACGGGACTACAAAGCCCAGCAGTGACCTACCTGGCCCTGGCGGCCATAAGGCTCATTAGGTCTTAATACCATACGGTACCCAAGACCCACTACTTCTGGTGAGTGCACCCCCCCTATTATTCCTCACGGCTGACACCACAAGTACCAGCATTTGGATTATTGGAGGACCCAGCACAGAGCACTTGCACTTTCCTTTATTGGCACTCAAGTTTTAACTGTATATTCACCCAAGTCACATATGAACTTTTTACTTGGACTTCATTTTTGCACTATTTTGCACTAAAGGCACATATATGTAATTTATTCATTTTATTGTGATTTATATGTATTGTGATTTTCATTAACTTATATATTTTTATCACCTCTTACACCCATTGGATATATGATACTGTTATTTATTTAATTAATTTATATTGGTTTTATATTTCTATATTTATTTAGAATCACTTAGTCATTCACACATATGCCTACAATCTTTTAAACCCAGGATATTGACAAGCCATTATCCATCCCTAGGTCTATTTTAGCAAGCGCTATAGCAAACCTCAAATATTTTTGGGATTTTACCTCACACATATTATAGGAGATGGTCAAAGACTGTGGACATGCCACAGAAGATGGTCAGAGACTGCAGACATACTACAGGGGATGGTCAGAGACTACAGACATACTACAGGAGATGATCAGAGATTACAGGCATACAACAGGAGAATGTCAGAGACTGTGGACATGGTGCAAGAGATGGTCAGAGATTGCATACATACTACAGGAGATGGTCAGAGACTACAGACATACTACAGGAGATGATCAGAGATTACAGGCATACAACAGGAGAATGTCAGAGACTGTGGACATGGTGCAAGAGATGGTCAGAGATTGCATACATACTACAGGAGATGGTCAGAGACTGTGGACATACTCTCAGAGACGATCAGAGAATGCAGGCATATTACATTAGATTTTCACACGCTGGTTTAGCAGACTTGCCCTGTCTACTCACTGTGTCTGTACCCCTCTTCTCAGCATGGTGTCCTCTGTGGCAGTTCTGAGCTGGTGGCGTTCCTTTCTGCTTTAGTGTCATTCTGTCGTGCTGGCAGGAGGAGACTGCACGGGAGGGCACAGCAGGACAGAGAGCAGCTGCAGGCAGACTGGCAGAGGATGGAGCATCAGATCAATGTGGTATTGTAGCAAGGGAGAGGATCAGCAGTGGGACAAGAGCTCCAGTGAAGTAGATCCTCTCATGCCGCACTCGGCCATGCCATCACCAGTCCTCAGCTATTTGTAAAAGGCGCCATTACAATAAGTGTATATGGGACAAAGGGAGCCTAGGGTAAGGGAACAAAACAGGGTAAGAGAGTCTCAGGGAAAGTCTGTAGGGCAACAGCAGGGTCCCTAGTATTAATAACAGTCATTGTGGAGGCTGCAGCTTTCTTGAATGTTGAGGATAGGTACTCTGATTCTATAAGATAAAAGAAAGAAAGTGTAAGACTTTTAAGTCAAAAAAGAGTAAATTGCACTCACATTGTGAAAGGGTTAAAAACATATGACATCCTCAGATCTTGACTGCGGAGCTTGGCAGGGTAGTGGCTGGGGATAGTGGGACAGCGCTTGAAAGCCGATTAATGATCCTAGCAGATTCACCAGGCACACAGGAAGTAGACCAAGCGCTGTTGGAGACAACGTCCTCGGGGGGGCTGACATGGGACACACACCGTCAGCCGGAGACTGTGATTTGAGCAGAGATGAGAGGACCAGCAGGATGATGTTGGGGCCAAGCGGCACCAAGACATCAGTGGCTGCGTGCTCGGCCCGCCCCCCCAGGCGGACAGTTGGCAACCTTGCTCCCTGGCCCCTTGAGATGCTTGGGCCCTGTAAATCTGTATCAGCTGTCCCCCTCTGATGACAGCCCCGCCGAACCATCAAACGCTGCCGATCGTGCAATTCTCAGGACTTCCTGAGCAGAGAGCTGGTGACTAAGCTGGGCACCGGTCCTGGCTTGCGGGCAGATCCTGACCATAGCCTGGTCTTGCCCGAGCCTGGACCGGCTCTGTGGCGTCAGCCAACAGCGGGCTTTAAAAACAGGTCACAAAAGTGCAGAACAAACTGCAGTCCTGTGATCCACAGGAAAAGTACAGCCAAACAAGTCTTGGCTGTACTTCTTTAAGCTTGTTGTGTGGAACACAATAGCACACAGATGGCTATCATTCACATTTGTATTGATGTTTCAAGTATATGTCAGCTATTTAGGTACATTACATGTACTGTTAGTGTATTGTCACTTTCACTTCGCAATTCTATTAATTTCTAAAAATATCCAGTGCTGCACTATTTGGCTTTATATATACATACAGTCATATTTATAAAATGCATCCTTTGTGCACAGTATATACCTACTGGTAAACAAGATGGGTACTATGTAAACATACTTAAAGACGTATATATTTGGATTAAATGGTACAAATTCAGTTTGTATATATATATATAATATAATATATATATAATATAATCATCACTATATATATAATATATAGTGATGATTAATGGGGAGTACTCGGATTGGGCGGGTGTGGAAAGTGGGGTCCCTCAGGGTTCTGTCCTGGGACCAATCCTGTTTAATTTATTCATAAATGATCTAGAGGAGGGGATATCTAGTACAATCTCAGTATTTGCAGATGATACTAAACTAGGCTTACCAATATCTTCTATGCAGGATGTGGGAACCTTACAAGCAGACCTGAACAAAATAACGGGGTGGGCAACTACATGGCAGATGAGATTTAATGTTGAAAAATGTAAAGTAATGCACCTGGGTGCCAGAAACCAGAAAGCAAGCTACTCACTGGGGGGGGGGGCTCTGGGTGAGTCTAGGATGGAAAAGGACTTGGGGGTACTGGTAGACAACATGCTTGGCAGTGGCATGCAATGCCAAGCCGCTGCAAGCAAAGCCAACAGAATACTGGGATGTATAAAAAAGGGGATTCACTCCAGAAATAAAGAGATTATTCTCCCGCTCTACAAGACTCTGGTCCGGCCACATCTGGAGTATTCCGTCCAGTTCTGGGCACCGGTCCTCAGGAAGGATGTGCTGGAACTGGAGAGAGTCCAGAGAAGGGCAACAAAAATAATTAGGGGAATGGAGGACATCAGCTATGAGGAAAGACTACAAGCACTGAACCTATTCTCTCTGGAGAAGAGACGATTGAGGGGGGATATGATATCAATGTACAAATACTGTACTGGCGACCCTAGCATAAGGAACAAACTATTCAGAGAGAGGAGATACAATAAGACACGTGGCCACTCACTAAAACTAGAGGAAAGGCGGTTTAACCTTAAAGTGCGTAAGGGGTTCTTCACTGTAAGAGCGGTAAGGATGTGGAATTCTCTTCCACAAGCAGTCGTATCAGCAGGGAGCATTGATAGTTTAAAAAAACTATTAGATGGGCACCTTAGAGACCACAACATACAGGGGTACACAATGTACGGTTAAAAGCAAACACACGCACACATCATAGGTTGAACTGGATGGACTGATGTCTTTTTTCAACCTCACTAACTATGTAACTATGTAATAGTGTGTATTCTTAACTCAAAAAAGTTCCTTCTTTTGCTCTCAGTCTCCTCTGAATCTCCAAATCCCTCTTTGCTGCTATGACTTAGAGCAGAGGTGTCAAACTCAATTTCATTGCAGGCCGCATCAGCATTATGGTTGTCGTCAAAACAATATAGGTTCATCCAGGGTTTTTTTCTCAGAGAAAAGGTGCAGGAACTCAACCCCCCCCCCCCCCCCCCCCCACACACACACACACACCAAACTGCATTGAATAATGGATGTGGCCAAATTGCACTAAAAGTGGGAGGATCTTAAAGGAACGCATTATGTGTGGGATTCAGGGGTGCGCTACGTACAGAATTCAGATTTCAGGGGTGTGCTACCTACAGGGTGCAGAGTTCAGGGATGCTCTAGCTACAAAGTGCAGAATTCAGGGGTGCGCTACGTACAGAGTTCAGAGGTGTGCCACGTACACAGTGCAGAGTTCAAAGATGTGCTACATACAGAGTGCAGAGTTCAGAGCTGTGCAATATACAGTGTGCAGAGTTCAAAGGTGCACTACATACAGAGTGCAGAGTTCAAAGGTGCGCTACATACAGAGTGCAGAGTTTAGGGCTGTAAAATGTAGAGTACAGAGTTCAAAGGAGCACTACATACAGAGTGCAGAGTTCAGTGATGCGCTATGTAAAGAGTTCAAAGGCGTGCTACATACAGTGTGCAGAGTTCAGGGGTGCACTACCTACAGAGTGCAGAGTTCAGGGGTGCACTACCTACAGAGTGCAGAGTTCAGGGGTGCACTACCTACAGAGTGCAGAGTTCAGGGGTGCACTACCTACAGAGTGCAGGGTTCAGGGATGTACTACTACAGAGGTTTGCTGTGTATAGTGTGCAGGAATCAGCTCTCTTTCACAGGCTGTTCACAAATAACTTCCACCCCTCCCCCTGGGTGCAAGGGCCACATGAAATGGCCTGGAGGGCGAGATTTGGCACGCAGGCCTTGTGTTTGTCACATGTGACTTAGAGGGTGGCTATTTTGGTTCTCCATTTTCCCACTGTTTGTAGAACATAGACACCCACTCTTGCTCACTCCCGTGGACTATGGGATTTGTAGTTTGCACAGAGCAGTGCACAAGATCACAACTAACCTGCAGAAAAAAACAGAAGTGTGGGAGAGGGAAAGGCGAGGGATGGGAGCTCAGGGAGGACATTACAAGGAAGCAGAAAAACACAGCAACAATTGCATGAACAATATATTACAGGGCCATTAAGTAGTAGATATCATTTATTGTCACAATATGTGTCATCCCGGGGAACATCATTCAACAGAATAAAAGCGCATTTTCATTTCAAACTCTTATTTCTGGCTCTATTTAACAGCTCTGTAGTAAGTTATCTTCCAGGCTGCTTATCATTCCTGAACACTAGTTTGCTGATGTTTTTTTTTTGCCAGCCCTGACCAGCATCTCTTATCTCTTCCTGACAATAGGACATGTCACATCAGCTGCGTCACACATCTCCAACAAATGCCAAGTTTTCTGTATTCACCAAAGTCGCCTCTCATCTAGCCCGTCCCATAATCTTCGGCAGCACCGACACCGGAGGATAACTGAATAATTACAAGAACTAACCCGGGGGCCTGGAAATATGAAGAAAAATAGCCATGGGCCTATGTGGATTCTTTTAGTGTCCAAAGGTAAATTGATTGCTCGTGGAACTCTTTTTTTCTACTACATGTTAATTTATTAATATGCTGAAAGAAGGGAAGGAGGCAGGAAATGTTTCACCTTCACAATTTCATTACATTAATATGGTCAGGGCTCATAAATCATGTGTATAGGCAGTGTGGAATACAAGCAGGGACTATAAGCTGCGTTGGGTCAATACCTTGCCTTTTCTTTGTTGCTGCAGGATTCTTTTTGTCTTAGGTACTTTCCAGATACAAAAGTGACTCATCTGGATCCTCATGCAGGCACATAGGGTTTATACCCCAAAAGCCTGTGACTATTTTCATTGCCTAAGCCCCCGGTCACACCGGTGCAACTTGTTATGCGATGAATGAAGTTGCATAGATATCAGCCAAGTCGTACCTGAAGTTGTGCTGACATGCGGCTTTGAAATCATGCGATTTCAAGTGAAGCTGCGTGATACCAAAGTGGGATTCGGTGTGAACGGGGGTTTAGGGCCAACTAATACTTAACCACTTAAGCCCCAGAAGATTTTACCCCCTTCCTGACCAGGGCCTATTTTGCGATTCGGCACTGCGTGACTTTAACGGACAACGTGCGACGCTGTACCTAAACTAATTTGACGTCCTTTTTTCCCCCCCAAACAGAGCTTTCTTTTGGTGGTATTTGATCACCTGTGCGATTTTTTGATCATGCGCTATAAACAAAAAAAGAGCGAAAATTTTGCAAAAATAACAATATTTTTCACATTTTTATATATGATATTCCCACCAAAAAAAATGTAAGAATCACAATTTTTTAACATTTTCGGCCAATTTGTTTTATGCTACATATGTGTGGTAAAAAATATCGCAAAAAGCGTATTTTGATTGGTTTGCGCAAAAGTTATCGCGTTTACTAACAAAGGGAAACATTTTTGTCATTTTTGTTGTGTTTTTTTTTTAACGCGTAATGGTGGCGATCTGCGATTTTTTTGCGGTACTGCGACATTGCGGCGGGCAGATCAGACCCTTGACTGACATTTTTGACACTTTTGAGGTTACCAGTGACATTACTACAGTAATCAGTGCTATACATATGCACTGTTACTGTAAAATGACACTGGTAGTGAAGGGGTTAACTTTTTTTTGAGAGGGAGGGGTTATGTGTGTCCCTAGGGGCGTGATTCTAACTGTGATTGGCTGTGGCTTGAGGTGTAGAAACAGTGATCAACGGTCCTACATAGTAGAACCGTATGATCACTATTCCTATACAGGGGAGAATGACAGGCGGCTTGTTTACATTAGCCGCCTGCCTTTCTCCTGCTCTAACAGACGATCGCGAGTGACCGGCGGACATCGGGTCCGCCGGTCACATGCGCAGGGGGGTGCATGACCGCGCGCGCTCGCCTCCGGCAGCGCACGCTCGCTCCCTAGACCCTCACAGGCTAGCGACGTAGCCCTACGTCGCTTTGCCTGTGAGGGGCTGACCGCCGACATTAATAGTCGTGCGGCGGTCGGCAAGCGGTTAAAGTGGAACTTTAGTCAGAAAATTCATTTCTGCTAGATCACTGGCTCCTTTTGCAGGTAAAGCTATGAAAAATATTAAAAATAAATGCCTATACTTTGTAAGATCCAGTAATACACTGTCTCACCCTGCTCTGCACATGCTCAGTTGCTTCCAATTTTAGGCACTGCTGAGTTTTTAGAGGCCAATCTGCTGACAGTCTTTGAGTAGCACTATAGGCAAAACTTGTTTTTTTTTTTTTAAATTTGGATAGAGCATGGGAGGGTTACAACCCCTGTCAGATTATTTTTCACCATCTGTGTCCCATTGTGAAGATTTCCCTTCACTTCCTGTCCCATAGACAAACAGGAAGTGAGAGGAAATCCCTGCAAATTAAGGGAATTTCTTGGGGACCCCCAGGTCACCAGAACTAGTGTTCTGGTGACCTGGGGAAGATTTCCCCTCTAATACCACTGGAAATTTTCCCCTCTATTACTTTTCTAGGGACAACCCAAAATTTTTTTTTTTTTTTTTTTCACTTTTAATGATAATGGTAAACAGGACAAATAGAGAGGGTGAATCTCTCTAACGGGGTAACATACAACAATAACAACTGACAAGCACTCTAATCCCTCTCCACTCTTTTCAAAACAAAACAAAAAAATGTTTTGCCTTTAGTTATACTTTAAAGCAGAATTAAATGCTCTTATCCTTTATAGGAAGTTGCTTCTGTTTGATCTGCAAATGCCATGGTGCTGCACATGTGATCAGTTATGACACCAGCCATTTGATGGTTTGACAGTTTTGCTGAGGACACAAGCAAAGGTGACAGTTAGCAATCCCAACATTCCTGGAATGTATCTGTTTTTTAAACTGTTTAATCGATGGGTTTAGTTCCACTTTCTGATTTACTGCTGTTCAGGGGCTCTGGGCTTCAGCAAAATGGCAGCCTCCAGCAAGAAGAAACAGGAGCAATGCTGGAGGCAATTTATAGCACACACTGATTTTGGTAGCAGGATTAGTGTGAAATACAGTATGTGTTCTTTGCTAAAGAACATTATTTTTTATCAAGTGTTTATGGGTAAAGTTCTGCTTTAAAGCGGAAGTAAACCCTCCTATCATATTCATCCAAGGAAGGTGCCATCTTTGACTTGGTTTAATTTTGGTTTAATTTGCAACTGCCATGATGCTGCACATGTGATCAGTTATGACACCAGCCATTGGATGGTTTGACAGTTTGGTTGAGAGCACAAACCACGTGTCAGGAATGTAACTGTTTTTTGAAACTGTTAAATTGATGGGTTTACTTCCGTTAAACTTTTAAAAAATGCTGTTAAAACACAGAAATGTTTTTTTTTTTCACTTGTAATGTGCCCTTGAACTGGCTAGAAAATGTAATCACTCCAGGAAGAGTTTATTCCCTAACACAGCCCCCTTCCTCCTTGCATGTCTTAGCCCCATCCTCTTCTGGGAGTGTCTAGCTACTATACTATGCTGGCCTAGCTCTTCTGCCCCTCCCATCACTTCCCTATCCACTTAAGCCCCGGAAGATTTTACCCCCTTCCTGACTAGGGTTTTTTTTGCGATTTGGCACTGCGTGACTTTAACGGATAATTGCGCGGTCGTGCGACGCTGTACCTAAACAAATTTGACGTCCTTTTTTCCCACAAACAGAGCTTTCTTTTGGTGGTATTTGATCACCTCTGCGATTTTTTGATCATGCGCTATAATCAAAAAAATAGCGACAATTTTGCAAAAATAACAATATTTTTCAAATTTTTTTATATGAAATTCCCCCCCAAAAAAAATGTAAAAATCAATTTTTTTTTTACATTTTTGGCCAATTTGTTTTCTGCTACCTATGCTTGGTAAAAAAAAATCACAATAAGCGTATTTTGATTGGTTTGCGCAAAAGTTATTGCGTTTACTAACTAAGGGAAAGATTTTTGTAATTTTTGTTGTTTTTTTTTTAACGAGTAATGGCGGCGATCTGCGATTTTTTTGCGGGACTGCGACATTGCGGCGGACAGATCGGACCCTTGAGAACGGTCCTACATAGTAGAACCGTGTGATTTCCATTTTTACACAGGGGAGAATGACAGGCGGCTTTGTTTACATTAGCCGCCTGCCTTTCTCCCTTCACGGCGAACGATCGCGAGTGACCGGCGGACTTCGGGTCCGTCGGTCACACGCACTGACTTGTTAGGGAACGAGCCGGGGCAGGCGTGCACCTCCGCGCGCGCGCGCTCGCCCATTATTGGCTCACAAGCAAGTGACAGGCTAGTGACGTACCCATACGTCACTTTGCCTGGCCGGGGCTGACCGCCGCAGTATATGTACTTGCGGCAGTCGGCAACCGGTTAAATAACCATTTACATAACTGCATATTTTCACAGCTCACTGCACCACACTTTGGGGTTGCATGGCAGTGTGGTGCAGTGACCGGTGACTTGTGTTCCTCCAGTACAGTAAAATGCAAGTCACTCCACTATGTGTAGGTCTCAGGGTTTTTTGTATGTTTACCCGGATAAATACCATTGCATAAAGTGTGGTAAGTGCGGATATCATCTTACAGGAAGATTTTTGTAGAAAATGATGGTCTGTTGATCGGGTCTTTTCAATTTCTCCCTTTCCAAGCATCTTATCTTCCTGTCTCTGTTCAGCTGCCAGGAGCAAAGAGAGGAAGCCTTTTGTAAGCTATAAATTATGATTTACACAGAACTGAAGACCTTCTCTCCACCCCCATGCCACAGCACTGAACCAATCACTAAGCACCTTTACCATGTGGGAAGAAGGGGACTGAGTCACATGCTTTCCTATACCTAGAAGTACTATATATCTCCTTTGCTGGTGTAAATAAAGGGGATTATGTGCTACTGGAGAGGTGAAGTTAAAGTGGTTGTAAAGGCAGAAGGTTTTATATCTTCATGCATTCTATGCATTAAGATAAAAAAAATCTTCTGTGTGCAGCAGCCCCCACCCCCCAATACTTACCTGAGCCCTATCTCTATCCAACGATGTTGCAGGTGAGACTTGGCTGTGTGGGGTTCTCCCCCCTTATTGGAGCGCCACTGGCTCCCGCTGCTGTCAATCGAAGTCAGTGAGCCAATGAGGAGATAGGGGCGGGGGCGGGGCCTAGACATGGCTCCATGTCTGAATGGACACAGGGAACTGTGGCTCAGCTTGGGTGCCCCCCCCCCCCATAAAGCTGCTTGCTGTGGGGGGGGGCACTCGTCAGGAGGGAGGGGCCAGGAGCACCGAAGAGGGACCCGAGAAGAGGAGGATCTGTGCTGCTCTGCACAGAGCAGGTAAGTATAGCATGGTTATTATTTTTGAGCAAAAAAAAAAGAAGACTTTAGTATCACATTAAAGTGATACTAAACACACACTATTTAATTTGCATTGTCCCTTCTATTTCTGTATATGGATGATGGGACTGTAATTACTTTAAGAAAAAAAAATCTAAGTACCTTTTTCCTAATCGATATACAGCTGTCACATGACCCAGATCTTTTCTAGCCTCTCTGCAGGGAAGCCTAAGGAGGAGCTTCTAGTTCTCTGCTGCTGGTCACATGTTCAAAATATAAAATATAAAAAAAAAAAAAAACAGTCTTTGGAATACAGAGTAAAATTAAATAATATCAATAAACTGTTTTAAATTTGCATACAAATACTGTATATATTTAAAAACGAATCCTTTTATTTTGTGGAAATAACATGGTGTGGGCGAATTTCTGCCAGTCACAGTCTGTGTCATGCCCCTTTAGCCTGTGTCTTAGAATAAGAGGGAGACGAAGCCTCCAATAATCAACATGTAATATCCAATTTACCATTGTGTATATACCCACATGTGTGACTCTATAGCAGTGTTTCTCAACCTTTTTTCAGTTAAGGCACCCTTTAAAATAATGCACGAGGCACCCCATTCTAAAATGTAAAAAAATAAACAAATAGTTTTACATATCGCAGCAACATCTGCACACAAACATTGGAGGTTATTTATTCTTTCAAAATAAATGCACCTTTGCACACTGGTACTGACTAGTATTCCAATGTTTCTCTTCTCCCTCACTCTGCTATTGTGACCCCAGGGATGAAGCAGAGGGGCAGGGGAGGTGCAAACAAGGATGCTGTGCAGGCACCCAACATCCTCTGTGTCCACCCATGACATTATTGGTTAATATGACCTCAGCATCTAGAAGGTTGTAATGGTGCGCAATGAAGACCTGTGGCTTTGTGTAACTAAAAGCCAGGCTTGGTCCACCCACTGGTTTGTGTACAATTTTTGGGCAATTTTTAGGCATTTTGCCAAGGCACCCCTGAAGGTACCTTTGTTGAAAAAGGTTGCTCTATAGTCACATGGGCTGCTCTATAGTCACGTGCAGGGCCAGATTAACATAGGGGCTATTGGAGCTGCAGCTCCAGGCCCCTACCTTAATATAGGCCCCGAGCTGGCCATATTCACTGTTACCGCTCTTCTGTCACTTGTAAACACAGAAGTCTGGCTTCTATGCTCGCTTCCCCAGGCAGCTCCCTCAGAACCTCCCCACACAGCACGAAGGCCGGACAAGGAGGGACAGTTGCCGATGCATGGATGTGTTTATGGGCTTCAGAGACAGCATCCCATGTTGAATTAGGCATGCATGGCTGCACCCTTCCTCCTCTGGGTGCATGCCAAGGCACGGCCCTTAAGGCCCTTCAAAATCCTCAGCACCAAGCCCATGATGCTCTTAATCCGGCCCTGGTCACATGGGCTGCTCAGAAGTAATAGGGAGGAAATGCTCAGCAAACCTAGTGAAAACTGAGCATGTGCAGAGTTGCCACCTCAGCTGCAAAATCCCTAGCTGAATTAGGGACATGGACAGAAGGTGGAGATAGAGAACAGCAGAATAAACCAGGTTTTTTTGTAGAATAGCAACTGAGTAAGTATGAAGAGATTGTAATACAGCATTTGTTGATATTGTGGATTTAGTGACATTTTAAAGCTGAATTTTTCTTTGAGCAAATTTTGTATATTTTCAATACAATAGTCATGTATTTTTTCTTGAATCTTGGTATGCTTTCTGTATTTTTTCCAGATGTGTTTAGTAAACCAGTGTAAACCTTGCCTCTGTGCAGGAACTTCTTGTAATAAAGACCAGTCTCTGCTGCTCTCTTGCTTTTTACAGAGCAATTGGTCTTGTATCCACCCCCTCCTGTATTGTTTTTCTGCACGTAGCCTGTAGTGAATAAACTATGCAGCTTTGTAAAATGTTTAATCATCTTATTGTCAGTATAAATTGTACTCACTACTGACTGGTAGCGTGTAGGTCCTTGGGCTTGCCCTGAAAGTCGTTGGCGGAGGGCATGTAGCTTTATGACCAGGTTCTTCCCCTCCCATGGGTTCTCCCTTCAGGGGAGTATTTTCTAATACTTGGGTGAACCTTGCCTCAGCAGGTCCCTTAAAAGCGATAGTAAAGGCTTTTTTTAATTTTAAGCCTATAGTAAGGCTTACCTGTAGGTACAGAAAATATCTCCTAAATGTGCACCGGTGATGTCACGGCATGCGGTCCATAGAGAGAGCCGTGCTGCGGCCATGACTCACCTGAGCATGTGCGGGAGTGACATCTTCGCGACTCCACCATTGAAACAGTGGCTTTCTGTGAACCCAGAAGGAAGACCGGGTTAAGCCCTGTCAGCGGTGATAGCGATCCACTTGAGGGCTTCTATTTCTCTTGGTGATGATAGTCACAAGTACAGAAAGTTTACGGTTGTTACCAGAGTGGGGATTGAGGAGACACCTGTTCCAATAACAACTGTCTAGAGGCTCATTTACACATGTGGTAGCCCTCTAAAGAGCACTCCTTAGATGGATTGCTTTTCGGAGATTGTTTGACAGGCGTGAGGAGGCATTATGTTGACTAACCTCTAAAATCCTGCACCACCACGCCACAACTGAGTCATGTTCTGCGATACTGCCCACCCAACACGACAGGAGAATAATTTTTGCCAGCTGCAAATCCTCATGGCCATGGCATGTGTAAACCCCTGTATAATTGCCTTTACAGCTTGAGGGGGTGGTTGGGGGGGGGGGCAGTACAAATATAGCCCAGTCACCTGTTTTTACAATCCTTGCCCCCACCACGCTGCAAGTGTAAGCTAAGCCTGTAGAGGGAGGGGGGGGGGGAGTTCGATGATAGTCGGTGTACCCATGCTAACTATTCTAAGTTGCGTATCCCCAGGCTGTACCCCCTAATGACAGCCCAGGGTTGCAGCATCACCGACCTCATGTACAATGTGGAATGTGCAATAAAGTTGAGTATACAGAGAATAATACGTTTTGTTAAAGTTTGTACAGAAAAAAATGTAAAAGTGAACTAACACCCTCCCCATCTACCAGTCCCCGCTATACTTACCTCTAGGGATTCTGAGCTGTCAGTGCCCACGCAGCCGATCCTATTCTCTGTGCAGCACTTCCAGAATGGACCAGAGCAATTCTGAATGATCAAAGCCTATTACAGATCATTGTTCTGATCTGTTCCAGAAAGGCTGCACAGAGAAGAGGGAGAATAGGATTTCAAATTCCTGGACCGCTGGTCTGGCTGCGCTGCCACTGAAAGCTCAGGATTCCCAGAGGTAAGTACAGCGGGGACAAGGGGCTAGGGAGAGTGTACAGTGTTAGTAAAAAAATGTATTTTTTTCTGTAAGGGTGAACTAAAGCTTGCAATAGCTTATGCTATTTTCTGTCCTTCAACCACAAGTTGAAGGAAAAGAATCGCTTGATTCCCTCATCAACAGTTAATGTTGATGGGAGATTCCTTCCTGCTGCGTTATGGTATACTGACAGCGAGAGACTATAGCCGCCGGCAGTGATCGGGTGAAAAAAAAAATACCAGAATGGTTGTACTGAAGTCAATTGATAGATCTGACTTCAGTACAACCAGCCTGCCCATAGATGGATCAAAATTCAGCCAGTTCCTGCTGAACCGGACGAATTTCAATCCGTCTATAGCTGGCTTAACACATTAGAAGTTTTGTGACTGTATAAAAGGTTCTGACAGTTTTCATACCGTTGTTTGCTGTTGGGTCAGTCTGATTCAAATCATTTAGAAGAGCAGTGAAAAGTGCAATAAGGATGTGTGAAGTGCAGTACCGATGGCAAGTAACAGGAAATAATCTCTTGAGCTGACTGTAAAATCTGATCGCTATGTGTTACTGCACTTTGTACGTCCTCTTTGCTTTAATAAACTAGCCCAAAAAACGTTCTGCTTTTCTACTCAGAGCCGCCCTGAGCATAGCAACCATATCCTTAGCAACTGGACAGAGCTATAGAAAGGGAACAGACAGCAAGAAAAAGAAAATGAACAGAGAACAATAGGATTGTTTAACAGCCATGTTTTGTTTCTACGGACACTCTTGCTATAAAAATGTTGTGCTCCTCTGCTATACAGCCATGACCTCTCCTGTGATGTATACCTAATCTGAACTCTGGGGAGGCACAAAATAATTCAGCCTTGTATTTGTAATACATCAATAAAGCATAACTAAACCCATCAAGGTAACTGTTTCTCAAAACAGTCGCATTCAAGGCATGTCGTGAATGATAACCTTCACAGCTGCTTGTGTTCCCAATAGGATGGTTCAGAGGCATATCTACAGAGGTCGTAGGGGTTGCAATTGCGACCCAGCCCCATGCCCCAGTGGGTCCATGAGGGCCCCCTGTTCACCTCGATAGGAAGGACTTCAGGGGCAGCATATAGAGGAATCCTTTCAACATATTTTTGCCCTGCAGTTGCTGAAAGCCTGCTTCTCCTCCTCTCCCTCCTGCCAGCATTTAGTGGAGGAAAATGGAGGGCATTGGCTTCTTTATATGCTTCCCCCACTGCCCTTCCTATTCAGCCCCTGCTGTGCCACATGTGTGATCTGCTGTATGCCGCCTTGCCCCCCTCTCTCCTCTCCCACTGGCTGCTGCGGGTGATGTGTCAAGATCAGTGGTGGCTGGTCATACGGGGCGCAGGTGCGCCGCCCCCCCATCCGTGCATCTGGCCCCCTAATCTTCACGCATGGAGTTCAATGGGGCTTTTTTTTCTTTAGCCATGTGATTAGAGCCAGAGGCTCTCACAGGCTAAAAAAAAGGGTGGGCTCGGGGCGTAGAGCAGTGCGCTCGAGCCCACCCAGTTGTGTGACAATAGAGAAAGAAAATTCGCTATTGTCACACGGATCATCCTCCTGGCCAATCAGGAAGTGGGTTTTGAGACCCGTTTCCCGATTGGCCGAAAGGAGAAGGCATGGAGGAGGAGGCAGGAGACGCAGAAGAAGGGATGGAGGCCGAAGCTGCTGCCGCCTGCTGCATGCATCCGCCTGCTGCATGCATCCGCCTGCTGCATGAGTGAGCGGGGAGGTCCTGCCTGTCCTGTCCGTCTTCTCCTCTCTCGCTGTGGTCCGGGGGGGGGTATGGTGCGGTCCGTCTGCCGCCATCCCCCCCCCCCCCCCGGCCCATGGAGCACCAGCCACCACTGGTCAAGATGGAGAATGGCGAAGGGACTGGTTAAATTGTTATTTACCGGCCCTTTCCTTTTCTGAATGGACAGAGTTAGTGAACAGTAGTGAACGGTGTTTACTATGCTTCAGTTTGTGAATGTACAGAGCTATTCCTGTACAGAGCTATCCCTGTCCATTCATTTTGTGCAGCTGAGGCTGCAAAGATAGAGATTGAGGGCTGTTTAGACCCCCTGATATTTAACCAAAGCCCCCCAAATCCCCAAAATTGGGCTGGGGGCTCGGTGGAAAGAGCTCCAGCTGGGGGTCAGGGAGACCCTCCATGGTTTCTTGCACTGGGGCCCTCAAGGTTCTAGTTACGCCTCTGGGATGGGTGGTATCATAACTAATCACATGTGATGCACCATATAAACTGCAGATCAAACAGAGGCTGTGATGGTAGTTTCCTTGGCTGTAAAGGATGGGAGGGTTCAGTTCCATTTCGTTTCCTATCCAGCGATGTACCGGTACTACACTAGATAGGAAGAGTGATATAATTTTTTCAGTCGGTGATACCCTTAACTGTAAAAGTAATTCTAGCAGCTATAGAGCCGCTAACTTACTTTTACAGGCGATGGAAGAGGGTCCCACCCCTCTCCTGTCACCATCGCTGCCCTTACTTGGCTCTACAGAGCAATAAGGGAACCCGATAAAGATGCGACTGCCTGCATTCAGTTCCTGGGACACGCTCAGAGGAACTGATTTTGTTCCTCCCGCTGTGTGACATCAGAAACTTGAGGCTTGTACAAGCATCTGTTTGATCAGATGCTTTGGAGGCCAGAGGAGACATCTGGTGTCTAATAGAGACCCCAGATCTCTCCATAAAGAGAACCTGTCATGGCCTATGGCAAGGGTTTAGTATCACAAGGGATGTTGTTCATCCCTTGGGATAGCAAGAAAGTGATTAAAAAAAATAATAAAGCGCACCTGTCTCCCCATGTTGACGCGCAAATGCGAATGCGCACGTTGGTCCCACACACATTTGTAAATGGCGATCGCGCAACACATGTGTGGTTTTGTTAGTACCTGAATTTTGCCTGCTTTCAGCCCCCTGCAATCCTTGTACAGCAGGGATGGAATATGAGAAGAAAATGCAGAACAAGGGGCCAATCAATTTCTGTGCTATCAGGAAGTATGCTGATAGGACAGAGACACGACAGAGAGATGAGATCTTCCCTAAGCTGCTTACCTTTCACTGTCCAATCACAGGCTGGGAAGGGTCCAGGACAAGCTGTGTTCAGAGAAAGTGGGTTGAATAATGCCAGGGTTGGCCCTACCATGGGTCCCACTGGGTCCATTGGACCCAGGCAGCACTTGGAGACTCCCAATTTCCAGCAGTTTTGTGTGTCATCAGTTTGCAGGCGCATTACGGGCGGCATTGCTCCATCTCGCACTGCCGCCCATAGTGCAAACTGATAAGTATGAGGAGGCAGAACGTCTCCTCCGGGAAAGGTCCCTCAGATGATCGTGGTGTGCGCAATGACGTCAGACATCTGCGCACTCCATCTCACGCAGGGCAGGCTGGATCTTCTAGGGCGGTGTCCGCAGCAGACACAGGAGTGACAGGAGGACTGACAGGAGGACTCACGACCGGTAAGGTGGTGAGTTATGGAAGAAGATAACAGTATTCCTGTATATAATATTTTCTAAATTTTATATTTATATAAAATAATGGATGTGGGGGCCTTTTGGTGGGTGTGATTTTTTTTTGGGGGGGGGGGGCAGCATTTCATTTTTGGACCCAGGCAGCACAACATTTAGTGGTAGTAAAAAGTACCCCATTGTAAATCTTTAGAGAAGTGAATATTGTCGCAAAAGCTGGATTTGGCCATTTTTGCTGGATTTTTTCTTCACATAGGAATGTAATGTTTAGAATCAATTATGTTTAGTGAAGTAGCATAAAATCATAAAGCTTTGTATTAAAAATGAATCATTTATAGCTACTGCTTTGCATCTTTGGCCTAAGTTCACGATTGACATCCTACATGAGGATTTTTTTTTTCTTGCTGTATTCATTAGCCGAAGGTACCAGCAGTGTCAAGAAATCCAAACTCTCCTCTAAATATGTTATATCATATTTACCTTATCAAATTTTCTCCTTTTAATTTCATGCCCCATAAACTTAACTGCCATCTTTTACCTCTTACAATTTTATTGACTTTGGAAAGGAGCCACATGGAAGCAAAACATTTGACAATAAAAAAGCCTCTTCAGTAGGTTTCTGGAAGAGATTCTGGAAGTGAAGCACAATGCGTCTTCAGGGTAATTAATATCCAGCTAAACATAAGTCAAAGAAGGTTAAATGTGTTTGAAAGGTAGAAGTTACTCTTCAGCTTTATTTGGCTCCAATTTTTTTGAGATTACTCATTTTTCACTCTATTAGCATCAGACAATGATGTTCCTATCAATCCTTATCCCTGAGAATCAGCATTTTCAACTCAAAAACAAACATTTATTATATTGCAGCTTACCAATTCTAAGATGTGATGGCTGTTTTAGTTTTTCAGGCTTTTTTTCACAATGTGATCCTGCCAGTAAGTCTGCTTATTTTTCCTTAACCACTTGCCGACCAGCCGCCGTACTTATACTGTGGCAGGTCAGCTCTGTCCCACGAAACGACGTACATATATTTCATTTCGCGGGACATCTAATGCGGACGTGCGCACGCGCCAATTCAATAATCCAAAACAATGGTACAGCACTAATAAGGTGCATTCAGTAATAATATGTAAAAATAAAAGAACATATATCTATGCAATATTAAGGTGCTATAATACATAAATCTGTGCAGTATTAAAGTGCCATAGTACAAATAACTGTGCAATATTAAGGTGCTATAATAGATATAAAGTGCTTGTAATAAATCAAATTTAAATAAATGCCACAAGGGGAGCCAATCAGCAGGCACCTGCGATCGCTTCCTCTGGAGACAGAACAGCGGTCTGCCGATGTAAACACGGCAGACCGCTGTTCTGTCAGTGACGAGCACAGGAACCTGTGTTCCTCCTATTTAGGAACAAAGGTCTCTGTGTTCATCCAGCAAGCCCACCCTCCCACAATTAGAAAGCACCCCCTAGGGACACATTTAACCCTTTGATCACACCTGGTGTTAAACCATTCCCTGCCAGTGTCATTAGTACAATAACAGTGCATATTTTTAGCACTGATTTCTGCAGTAATGTCACTGGTCCCCTCAAAAGTGTCAAAAATGTCAGTTAGGGGTCTGATCTGTCCGCCGCAATGTCGCAGTCCCGCTTAAAATCGCTGATCGCCACCATTACTATTAAATAAATAAAAATAACATAAATCTTTCCCCTAGTTTGTAGATGTGATAACTTTTGCGCAAACCAATCAATATACACTTATTGGGATTTTTATTTTTACCAAAAAATATGTAGCAGAATACAAATTGGCCTTAAATTAAGAAAAAATTTGATTTTTACATTTTTTTTTTATTGGGAATGTTTTATAGCAGAAATTAAAAAATATTGTTTTTTTTTTTTTCAGAATTGACGTTTTTTTTGTTTATAGCGCAAAAAATAAAAATTGCACAGGTGATCAAATACCACCATAAGAAAGCTCTATTTGTGGGAAAAAAATTACATCAATTGTATTTGAGTACAGCGTCGCACAACCGTGCAATTTTCAGTAAAATAACGCAGTGCCGTATCACAAAAAATGGCCTGGTCATTAAGGAGGTAAAACCTTCCGGTCCAGATGAAGTAGCAGTTAGAGGGGTGGAACAAACCATTTGCCACTGATAGGGATGCTTATAATGGTCAGCTTTATTCACTTGTAAAAATCTTTATCCCTCAAGGGGAAAAAACTGTTGCTGTAAATGTTTAAAGCTGGGTTCACACATGTCCAGCTGTGGTTTGCAGTCTTGAGACCGGTGCGTTTGTATTTCCCGGTTCAGGTGCGATTCAGGGCTGAGTTTTTCCCTTAATTTGCACCTGAACCGGACACAAAAACGCACAGGACCCTTTTTGAAACCGCACCACGGCCGCCACGGACATGTGTGAACTCGCTCCATTGAGAGCCGGTCACATTCACATGTCATGCGATTTGGATTTGGAATTGGTAAAACGCATCCAATTCACATATATTCACATATATGTAAATGCAGCATTAGAGTTTTAACAGGAATTTAACTATAATTTGTTAATCACGTCCATCTATCCATTGCTTCTTCCTCCGAAGTGCAGACGTTTTAACATGGGAAGTGAGTTACTGGCTGAAAGAAAAAAGAGTGTTACTGAGCTGCTGTATAACTGTTGATAATCAACCATAAAACAACAAACACCCCCAGCCTATCTAATACACTAAGGCCCCGTTTACACAGGGGCGATCCGACTTGGGGGGGCGACCTCCGAGGTCGCGGTGCGAGCAGCGCGCCGCGACCTCGGAGCGGCCGGCACGGACTTCATAACATTGAAGTCTATGACGGCCGCGCCGGGTCGCCCCAAAGAAGCTCCGGACCCTTTTTCTAAGTCGGAGCGACTTGTGTCGCTCCTATTAGAACGGGTCCGCAGCTTCCCTATGGAAGGTGACCTACGGCGACCTGTGAGGCGACCAGGTCGCCTCACAGGTCGCCTTAGTGTGAACGGGGGCTTAAATTGGTGCCTAAATAAAAAATCTATGGTAAGTAAACCCAATGAAGATGAATAACAATTATATCAAATCCATAAGTGCATAAATAGATAAAAATGATTTAAAATAATAGTTTATTTATTGTGAATTAATTTACCTATTTATGCACTTGTGGATTTGATATGATTGCTGTTCATCTTCATTTTGGTTTACTTACCATAGATTTTTTATTCAGGCACCAATTTCAGTGTGATGGATAGGCTGGGGGTTGTTTGTTGTTTTATGGTTGTCTATAGTTATTTAGCGCAGCACCACTCTTTTTTTTTTTTTGAATGTGGTAACACATTTGGGTGCTGGTAGCAGCTCAGGTTGTTCGGTCGGGATTTGTCACAGCGCATTAGATCTTATCTTCTTCTGGGTTACTGGCTGGATCAACAGGGGAAAATAAAGGGAAAAAAGGCAAAAAAAAAGAAAACTAATACAGCCACCACATTTAAGGATTGGTAAACTGCAATATATTACGTTTTTGTTTTATGGTTTAATACCACTTTACCACCAAAAGATAGATTTGGGTCCTATGCTCTTTCCTTGGCTCTAATCAGAGCCATACTTCTGCTGACATCTCAAAATACCTTGGCCATTGGGTCTACCGGCAGTCACACAAGAAAGATACACACCAGCTGTGCTAAAAATGTCCAGGTTGTATTAGTAGCAATAAAATAGTAAGACAGTGCAACAGTTTAGAGCAGTGATGGCAAACCTTGGCACCCCAGATGTTTTTGAACTACATTTCCCATGATGCTCATCTACACTGCAAAAAGTGCATGAGCATCATGGGAAATGTAGTTCCACAACATCTGGGGTGCCAAGGTTCTCTCCATCACTGGTTTAGAGGATAACTGATAAGACCCACTGAAGCAACAAAGTAACAATACAGTACAGTCAAATACCTTTTAACCACTTCAATACAGGGCACTTTTACCCCCTTCCTGCCTAAGGTCACATTTCAGGTTACAGCGCTGTCACAATTTGAAGGACAATTGTGCGGCCATGCAACACTGTAACCATATGAAATTTCAATCATTTTTTTGACACAAATAGAGCTTTCTTTTGGTGGTATTTAATCACCACTGGGTTTTTTATTTTTTGCTAAATAAACAAAAAAATGCCAAAAATGTTTAAAGAAAAAATTAGTTATAACATTTTGCAAATAAATAAACTTTCTTCATAAATTTAGGCCAAATTGTATTCTGCTGGATTTCTTTGATGAAAATAACCCAAATTGGTGTATATTATTTAGTCTGTAGGAGAGTTTATAGCATCTACAATCTATGGTATATACAGCTGAAAATTGATCAGTCTTGGTGTACTTTTCTTGAGGCCCAAAAATGCCAGGACAGTACAGATACCCCCCAAATGACCTTTTTGGAAAGTAGACAGTCTAAAGTATTTAGTAAGAGGCATGGTGCAATTTTTGAAGTTGTAAATTTTTGTCACTTTTCTTGGAAAATTAGGAAAAATATTTTTTTTAACATTTTTTTTTTTTTAAAAACTATCACCAGTGCAGTACAGTGCCATAAAAAAAAGGTGTGGTGGTGACAGTATAATAATTAAAAAAAAACATTTTAATATATTTTTTTTTCTTATTTTTTTTACATTTTTTTTTACATACTGTGACCAGAGCAATACAGTGTTAGTACAGTAAAACTTTACCACTCTGGAGAGTTGATCAGAATTTTTTGTTTTACATACTATACTGCTTATAGTAGTGAATTTCACTGATATAAGCAAATATTTTTACTGTACACCTAAAAGGTTCAGGCGCTGTTTGGAGCACCAACATATGGCAGTCTGTGTAATAAATGTTAGCCCTCTGCAACTAGAGGAGAACCAAAACACCAAGGATGGAGTTGTGCCAAAGATCATTTGAAAAAGGGCCATGCCCGAAATGCGTTGTCATGACCACAGCCTGCTGACAGCCTTCGATCTGCTTTACTACTGCATCTGCATTCCGATGTCACATCCAGTGCAGCACCCGACTACACCAGCTGTACCATGCGGTGGTTTGGAGTCCTCTGCCCAGTCCATTGGACCTCTCCACATCACTGACTGGGTTCATCCAGTGCTCTATAATCCCTTCCATGGTATTAATGGGCTGTGATTGGCCCTCCCTGTGCCATGTGATCACCGTGACAAGCTAGCAACACAATTGTAAATAAGGAATGGCAAGAAAGTAAGCCATTCATTATTTACAACTGTCATGTGGTCTGCTGTGATTAGTCACAGCAATCACATGACACTGGCCGTGGGCCGGTATGGTGATCAGTCATCTGCTGCGTCCATTGGATGCAGCAGGTGACAGATCTCGCCGGAGTGCAGCCCGTTCTGGGGAGGACGTCATATGACGTCCTTCCAGAACAATAGGGTTCCCGCTCGTCTGTCATTTTACAATGACGGAGACGGGAAGCAGTTAATGTGTGGCCACCTATGTCCTGCAGGACCGAGGGTATAAACAATAGCCCTGTGACTAGGAGATTACTCCACAAGTGAGACGTGTATGGATAAACAAGGATACAAACTGGCTAGCTCACTTGTAGTTCCTCAATCATGAGAGTCTAGGTTTAACCACTTCAGCTCCAGAAGGTCTACCCCCCTTTATGACTAGGCCATTTTTTGCGATACGGCACTGAGTTACTTTAACTGACAATTGCGAGGTTGTGCAACGCTGTACCAAAGCCAATATTTAGGACTGGTGCATAGTATGCACCGGTCCATGATGTCAGAAGGGGGTTGTGCCACCAGGTGACCCCACCCCTTACCTATATAAGAAATGTCAAAGTGCAGAGCAGGCATTCAGTGGGAGGCCTCCCAGGAGGCGAGAGTTTTTTTTGGGTCGGTGGGCAGCATAATTGACAATGGATTTACATGGAGAGACACTATTTTTTATTTTTTAATAAAGAATTTGTCAAAATCTTGTCTCCTGTGTTTATCACTTTTTGACAGTTTTTTGGTAAATGGGTAGGGATAGGATGTACCTGATACTCATTCATATAGAGGGGGCATGATCTGGGGGCCCCTTGTTAAAGTGGGCTTCCATTTAGCAAAAAACTGAGACAGTTGAAGCTCAACTCCAGGGTTAAAAAAATATATATGCCCTTGCAGTCCCCTTCCACACACGCACAGCGGAGGTTAAGTTCTGGTTAAATCTAGAGGTAGAGTCAGGCAGGCTTCTAGAGTCTAGAGATTCACTCAGGCAGGCTTCTAGCGCTTTCCTCTACCAGTTTCTGGGTGAATTCTTGCTGCCCTCACACACAGTGCAGGACTTCTGGTCCTGCATTGTGCATAGTGATGTCAGAGTGTGATCACCGGACAGAAGGCTGTAGACATTCAGCTTCAGAGGATCAGTCATACAGCTTGGTGGAAACCTGTCAGAACAAGGAAAAAGATCAGTAACATTTTTTTACATTATTTCTCTACCCCTACCTGATATGCATTTAACCC
This sequence comes from Pelophylax lessonae, assembly GCF_965119305.1. Taxonomy (NCBI): domain Eukaryota; kingdom Metazoa; phylum Chordata; class Amphibia; order Anura; family Ranidae; genus Pelophylax; species Pelophylax lessonae. Next base: position 81,214,330 of record NC_138775.1, on the reverse strand, counting down.
TTGCAGAGATAATCCCAGATTGGGGCTTCAAAGTACTTTTAACCGTCTGGTGGAGCCATATCAGGCCCCTTGGTGCCTATTTATGGTGATAATAGCTATTAACGTTTCAGCTAAATAAGAGTGATTTAATAAGAGTGATGTAACTGCACTAAACTCACATTCCTGCAATAGGCATCTAAGAATTAAGGTAAGCTAACTGATTTAATGTTATGCTGCATATAAAGAAATTATAAATGTCAAACTGCTTCACGTCTAAACATAGTAATAATTAAATGAATGGTTTACAGTATTTTTTTCTGTAAACCCTATACATAATTTTATGAATAGTATAACAAAATTAAATTGCTAAGATAAAATTGTTGTTGACACATTCCGTTTGGTTTAGGGCACACTCAGTGATAGTGATGAAGTGTATAAAGTACAACATATCAAGGAAAAATATAGAGTAATACCACAATGATTAATTTTACTTACATGGTATTATAATCCTGTTCTTGCAATATGCATAAAATATTCTAAAAATAATTGTGAATTTCTTATTTCAGGATGCTGGTTTATTCAAAATTAATACTGCTGGGGCTCTGGTTTCTGACAACTACACATGGAGGTGACTGCCCGGTAAAATGTAAATGTAGTGTTCTGGACAAAGGTGCACTAAAAGTGGACTGCAGCTTTGAAAACCTGGATAGTCTTCCATTCTTCCCAGAAGAAACAGAAGAATTACTATTGCAGGAGAACAAACTCTCAACAATCGCCGCTGGGGCCTTTGACAACTTAATAAACTTGAAAAAGTTGAATTTAACCTCCAACCCACTGCATTGTGACTGCAATATCTGGTATTTAATTATGTGGCTTTCTGATGGAGACATGGAAGTAGACAGCGGAATTAAATGCGTCTCCCCCTCGTCACTGCATGGGAAGCCACTGAGCCAGTTAACAGGATACCTAATCGTTTTTTGCTCGAGGCATACAAGATTGTGCTCAGACTTTTTATTTAATGATGCTTTTCTTTATATTTTTTTATTCCTTTTGTTGTCCCTAATGATCCTGTGCTTGAGAACTTTTAAAAAGATAAAATTCAAAATCAAAGTAAGCGACAATAATACTGATTTTAGGTGGTATCGGTATTCTGGAGTCAATTTTCTTAGAAGGAGATCTTATTCACATTGGAAAAATGATGAATAGAACATGTTTCTATTCCTATAAATTCTGTTTATGGCAATTTAATGAGACAATGGTGGACAATGTCATCATATCGCCTTTCATTTACCTAGTGAAGGCTAGTGGAGTAGCATGCCCACTTTGCCTGGCCAAGGATTTACACTCTTATGGGGTAATCCAAGAGTTTTGTATATCTATGGACTATAACCCAACAGGATTTTCTGATTTTGCCTAGTGAATTGATCTTGTTGGATTTGCTTGGATCTGAACATAATTCTATAAAGGAGAAGAGACTGTTCAGCCCTTGTTTAAGGGTTGTTGGAAAGAGTACTTGAATGTTAAAAGCATAATTAAGAAAAAAATATATAATTGTAAAAGACACAGATAGACGGAGCGTGATAAGTTATAGAAATCACTTTTATATAATACAATAAATATTAAAAAGGAGCAATCACAGTCTTCTTTCACATTTCAAAAAATGCATAAGAGAACGTTTTTTTATTCCAACTTGTACAAAATGAAAGTTATAAAAAATAACAGAAATTTCCTGTGCTGTGTATAAGAAAGAAGACCGCTAACACAAATTTGGTGTACCCGACCAGCATGTAACATATACAGATAGAAAATTGTAGCGCACTAACACATAAACACATACGTTGTTTTAAAGCCTCAATCGTACATAGCCAAGTATCATTCAGGATGTTATAACCGAAGGGAAACCTCCACTGAGTCACAGCAAATGTATCCAACTGGGAATGAAGTAGCTCAGCCAGAGTTCAAAAGTAAAATCATGGTGTATTACGTTTATTGAAACAAATCATAAAATAATACACACAGCAAATCCCATGTAACTCACATAAGATGCTGCTGGCCACCCAGAAACGCACATCAGCGAGACCTCAATGCCAAAATGTCGCCCTGATGCGTTTCGTACTAATAGACGTGGTCACAGAGTTATTTGGCACCAACATGCATGTAGATATATATACCCTGGTGTCCTCAATCTTCAGGTTTAGATCATTAGCATGAGACGCCGCGACCAGAAGTAGTGGAGCGGCCATCTTGCTGTAGAACCGGAAGTGGACAGACAGCCATATTTGCTTAGTCACAGGAAATAGAGTCTCGGACATCTTGGAGCCACAACAGGAAACTCCAGAGCGGCCATATATATATAAACAGGGACAAAACCGCAAATGTCGTAAAGATGTATCAATATTGTCATACATCCTAAATGATTAAACAATGAAGTGATGTGAGACATAGCTCAAACAGACAGACCCAAGCTGTCACAAAATAGAAATATAATGTATAATTATAATTATAAAACCTACAAAACGGGTAGGTCCACCATACATTATAAAAATAAACTTCCAATATCAGATAAATAAAAAAGTTAATGTAAAGATATAAAAGCAAACAATACCTAATGTATAATAAAGGAAGTTATATAAAAAAAAATGGTACCGAATCAGACTTGAGAATATTTTACATACACCTGTTTGAAGATACATCCATCTCTATTTATATATATAAAAAGAAGTAATAAAGATATACAATTCAAATAGTCTTATTTGGTATCAATAAAGCAATTCATGTCCCATTCAACATTTAAACCATAGGGGGCATAAGAATGTAACTCATAAATCCATTTAGTTTCCAGTTTGGATATTTCCCTGGTTTTATTGCATCCTCTCCAGTGGGGTTCAAGTTTATCAATACCCATAAACAAAATGTCTTTAGGATTTTTATTGTGTTCATTCCTAAAATGAGCTGAAAGACTGTGATCTTTAAAACCCGTCTGATATTATAAACATGTTCTCTGAGACGATCACATAAACGTCTCCTGGTTCCCCCCCACATACTGTATACCACATGTACATTGGAGGAGATAAACCATGTGCATGGAATTACATTCTATAAAAGAATCCACATCATAGGATTTTTTTGGTGTTAGTTAAATGGAAACGGTGTATCTTTTTACAATTATTACCCTTAACCTCACATATAACACACTTATTGCACAGTGGAAAACCTTTCATGTCTGAAAAAACTTAGGTCTCAATGGGAAATTCACTACATTAGGAGCTAGCCTGTCCCGTAAATGAAGTGCCTTTCTAAAAACTACTGATGGTTTATCAGGTAATACAGTATTCAAAATGTGATCTTTAGTAAGTATGATCCAGTGTCGTTTAATGATACGTTTGATTTCCCAGTGTTGCGTAGAAAAATTTGTTTTAAATGGACATACTATATTTCTATTAGTACACTGTGTTTTATTGGCTAATATAGAGGTTCTATTGGAGAGTTCCACCTCTCTCATAATACCTTCAAGATCTTCTGCTTTATAACCCTTCTGCATAGAAAAGTTCCTTTATTATTTGACTCTGAACGCAAAAATCATTAAGTGAAGTACAATTCCTTCTCATCCTAACCATCTGTCCTTTAGGAATATTTCTTAGCCACATAGGGTTATGACAGATGATCAAAGGGATGTAACTATTACAGTCTGTACTTTTAAAGTATGATTTGGTTACTAATTTGTTATTATGCACTGTGATTGTCAGATCCAAAAAATTTACTTCTTGTGGACTATAATTGTGAGTTAATACAATGATGACATAATTGTTATTAAGGTAAGTGATGAAATTGTCTAAAGAGACAGAGTCACTATTCCAAACTAAAAGTATGTCATCAATATAAAGTTTATAAAATATCAAAGCAGGCCAGTGTTTCCCATATATTGTGTCATGTTCCTGCCTGGCCATAAATAGGTTCGCAAGGCTAGGGGCAAACTTGGCAGCCATGGCTAAACCCTGGGTTTTAAGTTTGCAAGAAAATTGACTATCAAACCAAAAATAATTGTGTGAAATAGCAAAGTCAAGTAGATGTAAAATAAATTGTTTCTGTATAATGGGGATGTACTTGACAGTTTGTAGGTAAAACTCCATTGCTTGTAAGCCATCATCGAGTAAGATGTTTGTATATAGTGATGTATATAGTGACGTCTGTCGTGTCTAAAATATTATTACTTGCTTGGTATCTTTGATATATGATTGTGTATTAATGACCAAAGGCTGTAAAAAGGTGTCTATATACTCCCCTATTTTTGACACTAGGGAATAAATGCCACTGAAGATGGGCCTACCCAGAGGTTTTGTGGTATTTTTTGTATTTTTGGCAGATAATATATGATAGGTATCCTGGGTGAGTTGGGGACTAAAAATTATTTTTCCTTCTTATTCGTTATCCCACATTGAAACCCACATTTAACCTTTTCAAGTAGGGATTTTTTACAGGAAAATGTTGGATTTTTATCCAGAAGTTTATAAGTGCAGGTATCGCTGAGTATGTTATACATTTCAGACATATAATCTGCTCTCTCCAGAAACACAATCCCTCCTCTCTTATCTGCAGACCTGATTATCAAATCCTTATTTTGGGAGAGACTTTTAGTACCCAGGGAAACTGATCTATCTTCACATTTTTTTAAATGGTATATTTTCTATATCCTTCATTAACATATCCCTAAAAACCATAATATGTGGATTTGAGCCACTTGGGGGATTAAAAAGAGAAGCATTATTCAAATCTGTGTGTTTGTAAATAGAGGGAACTTTATTGTTCCTAATGACAGGATTTTGCATAAAAAAACCTTCTTTAAAGAAATTTGCCTAATAAACTGTTGTATATCAATAAATGTTTGAAAACGGTTCAACGGTTTCTTAGAAGCAAACTTGAGGCCTTTATTGAGTGTCAGCATTTCCTCTTTCTTGAGTTGAATGACACTGAGGTTAAAAATGCCTGAAGTATCTATGTTCTCCTCTTCTTTGTATATGTTAACCTTTCTCCCCCCTCATTTCCCCCTCTGTGATTTATTTTGCGTCCTCGGCCTTCCCCTAAAAAATATGGGCGTTGGGTGGTCTGATGACCATAGTGGGGGTAAGGGGGATTGTCCATCTGTCGCTGTTTCTGCTTGTGAGCGGGCCTAAAAAAGTAATATAACCAAAATTAGACTGATAAGTCGGGGGGTTGGGTCTTTGAAAGCCATGGGGAGGAGCCTGGAAGGAACTATCCATTCTGCTGGTAAGATGGTGTACCATGGGTTCTAGGTGTCCCTGAGTTCCTCTCCATCTGATTCTTTCTATACTGATTAGGGGGATAGTATGGTCTATTACTCCCAGACCCGTTATTCCCATTGGTAGAGAATCTCCTGGTAGGCCAATGTGGACGAGGATGTGTTGTGAGATAAACCTATCCCCAATCTGTTCATCTTCAAAGGAATACAAGGGTTCAAATTGATAATATGTATCCAAGGTATAAGGCTTTTGAGGTGGATAATAGTTATTGAGAGGAGGTTGATTGAAACCTTTCCTGTGCCTGAAATCAGGCTTATTTTTATTTTTACCATTTTTAGCCTTTTTAATTGGATGGTATACAGAGGATTCAAATCTCTTGGTACTCATAATTACAGGAGTTAAGTCTGGATCCATTTCAATAGCCAAGGGTCAAATAATAGGTGTCAATGGTTTCCTCCTGCCATTTAAAAACTTTACCGACACTATAATTCCAATAGTCCCTAAGAAATGTCTTCCTTTTTTTGTGAAGCTGTTCAGATTCAGTGTTATCAATAATCTTTTGTAATTTATCTGGTTCTTTTTTATATATTTAGGCTTGTCCTTAAAAGAAAGTAATTTTTCCTTACCCTCATTAATCTCAATATCTAAACGCACCAATTTGGTACGCTTTCTAGACACCATGAGGTTAAGGAGATCTAAGCCTGCCTTGTTAAAGAACTTGAACCAGTCAAGATCTCCAGTGTTATCATCCCTGTCCGGTAGGACATCCCTTCGAAAAGATCAAGGGACCATCTGCTCCTTAATATATTTCTCCAAAAAGGAAATGTTCCACCATGTTCTGATTTCAGAGGTCATTAAATTTGCTATGTCACACAATTCTTTTTGGTTTGATGGTAAAAAATTTTTGTTGCAAACTAAGGGTGTAGCCATGGGCGCTAAGTTTGCCCCTAGCCTTGCGAATCTATTTATGGCCAGGTGGGAACATGACACAATATATGGGAAACATTGGCCTGCTTTGATATTTTATAAACTGTACTTCACTGAATGATTTTTGAAACAAGTGCATTATATGTGAGGTAAAGGTTAATAATTGTAAGAAGAATCAATCAACACCAATAAATCCTATGATGTGGATTCTTTTATAGCATGTAATTTCACGAAAGTGGTTTATCTCCTTCAATGTACATGTGGTATACAGTATGTGGAGAGAACCACGAGACGTTCACGTGATTGTCTCAGAGAACATGTTTATAACATCAGATGGAGCTTTAAAAATCAAAGTCTTTCAGCTCATTTTAGGAATGTACACAATTAAAATCCTAAAGACATTTGGTTGGTGGGTATTGATAAACCTGAACCCCACTGGAGAGGATGCAATAAAGCCAGGGAAATATCCAAACTCAAAACAAAATGGATTTATGAATTACGTTCTTTTGCCTCCCCTATTTAAATGTCGACTGGGACATTCATTTCTTTATTGATACCGAATAAGACTATTTGGATTGTATATCTTTATCACTTCTTTTTGTATATATAAATAGAGATTGATGTATCTTCAAGCAGGTGTATGTAAAATATTCTCAGAATTCGGTATAATTTTTTTAATTTAACTTCTTATATTATACATTAGGTATTGTTGGATTTTATATATTCACATGGACTTTTTTTATTTATCTGATATTGGAAGTCTATTATATTATGTATAGTGGACTTACCCGTTTTGCAAGTTTTTTAATTATAATGATACATTATATTTTTATTTTGTGACAGCTTGAGTCTGTCTGTTTGAGCTATGTCTCACATGACCATTGTTTAATGATTTAGGATGTATGATAATATTGATACATCTTTACAGCATTTGCCGTTTTGTCCCTGTTTATATTTGGCCGCTTTGGAACTTCCTGTTGTGGCTCCAAGATGGCCGAGAATCCATTTCCTGTGACTAAGCAAATATGGCCGTCTGACCACTTCCAGTTCTATGGCAGGATGGCCATTCCACTACTTCCGAGCGGCGTCTCACGCTAATGATTTAAACCTGCAGATTGGGGACACCAGGGTATATATATCTACATGGATATCATTGACAAATAACCCTGTGACCATGTCCATTAGGACAAAACATGTCAGGGTGACATTTTGGCATTGACGTCCCATTGCTGTGTGTTTCTGGGTGGCCAGCAGCATCTTATGTGAGTTACATGGGATTTGCTGTGTGTGTAATATTTTATGATTTGTTTCAATAAACGTACTGCACCATGATTTTACTTTTGGGCTATGGCTGAGGTACTTCTTTCCCAGTTGGATACATTTGCGGTGATTCAGTGGAGGTTTCCCTTCGGTTTTGACACCCTGAATAATCCTTCCTTGGCTATGTACGATTGAGGCTTTTTTGCTACTGTAATGGTAACAACGCCATCTGGTGAGTTTCAAATCTTTGTGGTGGCAGTATTCACAATAGATTTATATTACTGCACCTTTAAGTGACGGCTATGTTGCCTTTATTTGTCGTCTTGGACACCCAGTTTATGGACTCTTTCAAAACAACTTATGTGTTTATGTGTTAGTGCGCTACACTTTTCTAAAAATGAAAGTTATGTTCAGATATGAGAGAGAAATCACTTGATTCCCCAATCAAACTAAACAGCAAATCTCTCCAGCCGGCTATTTATGCTGACTGTTGGCACCTAAGGCTGTCTGAACATCCAGACAGTAACTGCATCTTATTAGATGCAGCTTCTGTTCAGCTAACATTTTTCTGGCCCTCAATTTTCAGGTCGAAGAATGTCAGGCGAGAATTTACTGTCAGAGTGTCAAGTTTATGGTCCTAAAGCCGAAATGCTGAGAGGTCTCTCCTTGCAGCTGAGTGCTCAGTGTCCTTAAAGGTGGAAACAGGGAACATGAAGCCCAGAAAAGCAGGGAATGACGGCTGTGCCACAGATGAGGGATGCAGGTGTGGAGATGTCTCCATAGCTGGATACCAGATGAGGTGAGCAGTAGGACCAGGTGGAGCTGATGATGGTGCAGACTGCACACAGCAGGAAACAGGTTGTAGTTGAAGGTGCAGTAAGCTGGATACAGCAAACGGTATTGCAGGCTGGAGCAACAGGAAGGTACTGCAGGTGGGTACTGCAGGTAGGCACCAGGGCGAATCACAGCAGACAGGGTGAAGCAGGAAACCTAGTCAGAGATGGATGCCGAGGTCAGCAATGTCCATGTGCTGCAGTCACTCTTTTAAAGGCCAGAGGGCACCAGGATCTGACAAGGATTGCATGAGCCAACACACCCACATCCTTGCCGTGGTGAACGTGCGTTCGCAATTTGTGCGCGTGCGGCCATATTGGAAATTGGCCACCATGCCGGGCCTACGGGCAACTCTCCTCTGGCTAGTTTCCTGACACAGGGCCACCCATGGCTCAAATTTTGGACAGTTCATCAGGAACTGGCAAAATTCGTTTCATGTATGGCCAAATTTTTGTGCTGCCCTATAGACATTAGATCAACTGTGGCCAAAATGGAAGACTGTCATCCACTGTCCAGAGCTCTTTTAGTCTTGTTAGTTAATAGATAATGATTGTGATCACCAGGACACAAAGTTGCTTAATACAAAAAAAAAAAATGTTATGAAAAATGTACATTGATATTTCTGGGTCTTATAAATGCATTTTTTAAACTGTAAAGTTTACAAAAACATAAGTTACAAAAAATCCCTCTGGTTAATGTATGACAGAGAAATCTGTCTTCCTACAACTTGATTTATTTGTACTTCCAGATAATTACACTGGTTTCCTCTTGATGTAAATTAAAGTATAAATATTCCATATTCTCTCTGTTATTCAGAATTCTGTAAACCTTCCCTGCTGGATCAAGGCTAATTTATTGTAGCTGGATTCCATCTGCCTAGCAAATATTGTGCCATCTCTCCACACTGTTCCTGTCCAAGTAGCATTCACCATCTGTTTGGAGGTGGCATTTAAGTTATAAATTCTTCTTCTCTGTAAATTTCTGTGCAATTCAAATAAACAATTGCTGGCACTTTTTCAGTGTTTGCAAATGACAGTTTTTCCACCAATAATCTTTTTTGATGAAAGGAATATGAGCAAATACTTAAATTTATGGCTTGTTTAAAGACAAATGGCACTTAATGGAATTATGCAGTAATTAAAAAATTTGAAAAGCTTCCTAGAAATTCTACACAGTCACAATCCCAGTTAATCTCAGTTTGTTGGTGTTTCATTTATAAATACATTGCCAGGTAGATGTTTCAGTGTTCATAGTGCTTTAGGAGAAGTCTGTCCAGTAGCTGTACTTCCCATATCTGCTGTAGCTCTTTTACCCCAGGTGCAATTGCCACGTAAGACATTGATAATTTGCTGTGGATTTCAAGCACTGGTTGGTAAGTGCTTTTTATTCTTAATTATTACTCTGTACTCTGTGCAGGCCAGTCAAGTTCCGCTCACCTGTGTCTTTATGGACCTTGCTTTGTGCACTGGTTCAAATCATTGGGTGGAGGGGGGATTATGGTGTGAGGTTGTTTTTCAGGGGTTGGGCTTGGCTCCTTAGTTCCAGTGAAGGAAACTCTTAAGGCGTCAGCATGCCAAGACATTTTGGTCAATTTTATGCTCCTAAGTTTGTGGATGGCCCCTAACAGTTTGAAGATGGCCCCTTCCTATTCCAACATGACTGCGAAGAGGTGCACAAACAAGGTCCATAAAGACATGGATGAGTGAATTTGGGCTGGAGGAGCTTGATTGACCTGCACAGAGTTCTGACCTCAACCCGAAAGAACACCTTTGGGATGAATTAGAGCGAAGACTGTGAGCCAGGCCTTCTCGTCCATATCAGTACCTTACCTCACAAATGCGCTTCTAGAAGAATGGACAAACATTCCCATAGACACACTCCTAAACCTTGTGGACAGCCTTCCCGAATAGTTGAATCTGTTATACCAGCAAAGGGTGAACCAACTCAATATTTAGACTGGGGTGGCATTAAAGTTCATGTGCGTTTAAAGGCAGGTGTCCCAATACTTTTGGAACTATAATGTATGTCCCAGTCACATTTATACACATACTAGGGCCAGTTTTAGAGCAATTCAAACAACATGTCTAGGGTTTTTTTTAATTGTGGGTGGAAACCCATAAAAATTAATTTAACTCTATACATGCTATGCATAGCGCTACCCCCGCAGGAGCTGCTGGTTAAATTGGGTCCTCTGTTCTTAACTTGACCTCTACAAAGACTTCTGTACCTGTAACACCTTGGGTACCCGTCAACAAACACAAATTGACAATGTTTGGTAAATGCCTCAGGGTCACCCTGAAATGAGACTCGAGACTTTGAAGTATAAAAACAAGGAATAATAAGAATATGAGTAGTCAAAAATAACAAGAAACCACAATGCAGTACACATTTTGGCATATACAGTTTCAAATATCAATTAATGCAGTAGGAGTGCCTCCTTAGATTTTGATATGCCTGCATAAACTGTAGCTTTCCCCACTGGAAATGAACAACATAAAGGGACTGTGAATTTAGTATGAATAGAACAATAACTAAGTTGCCTATATGTCACTTATGGTAAGGAGGCTAGAGCTTAGGCTATAATGCGATGAAAGTAAAATAACTATAAACTCTTGACTGAACAGGGTAACAAGCGCTCTAATGTAGTTCTCAAAGCAAATCTTCGGGCAGCCACGTTGGAGCTCTTGAAAAAGTTTAAGCAATAAAGAGAACACTTTCTGTAATAAAGAAACGGTTGTAGAACACTGATTTCTTAAGGGTACTGAGTGGCAAAGTGTCCAGCAAGGGGTTAATTATCAGGAGTATAATATTTGATGTATCTCAGATCTTCAGGTTTAAAATTCTGATTAGCAGGGCGGTTGCAGAACATCAAGGGATAGTTGGTGGGGCCTTTAAGAGCGATAGTGTGGTTTGTCTTTCACTAGATTTCCCTACAGTCAGTTAGTGTGACACAAAGGATTAATATTCCACTCGCCTACAGCACAGTATTTGTAGAAGCAGGTTTCCTTCGGTGATGAACGGGGGCCCCCTTTAAGATGAGCTGATTCCAGGTGTATTTCTGCAGTATTCAGACACCAGTACCTCTGCCTTTAGATAGACTCAACAGTGTCAGAGCAGAAATCAGGAGGCCTAGGTCTCCTGCGGCTCCAGTACTAGGCCTTAGGATGATCTTCAGCTCCGACTCCGGCACACAATAGGATGTATACAGACTTGTCTTGGCAGCTGGCAGCAGCTTTACCAGTTCTCCAGAACTGACAGACATTGTCGCTACTGTAAGGCGCACTCTTTTCCTGTATCTTTCCTGTATCTTTCTCCCTCACACTATCGCAGACAGGGCCTGCTCTTCTTCACACACCAGTCTCTTTTCCAAGACTCCTCCTTGGCTTCCCAGGATCTCTAATTTATATAACCCCTCCCCTACACCAGCATGCTGGATTTTGAAGTCTTTTTGTATGTGTTTAGCCATGGAGTTCTTTCTGGCTGGTACCACAACTCCCAAAATGCAATCCTCTTAACTGATGATGAATCCAAGCTCACAAAGCTCCATCTTGTGGCAGAAAAAGAGAACTTCTTGCAATAAAGATTAGCTATGATAATGCAATAGTAAACCTGCACAATTCAGTTACAATGGGCCTTGTTACATATGTCTCAGGTAGGAGGTGAACCCAGGACCCTGAGTTGAAAGGTTACAACATGTCTGATGCCCATACATGCAAAATCCATAAACAGAGATCCATCATTCAAGTTCAGACTTTAGGCCCTATTACACTATCATGTGTTGCGGTAACTTGCATTGCAATGCAGTGCATTGCAGCAGACTATTGGCGCTTTTCCACTGCATGGAACCGAACGGTTCGGCTCGCTTTTGTGCTTTTCCACTGCTGGTACCGCATGGTACGGCTCTCAAAAACGGTACCACCTCGATTGTGGTTCCAAGAGGTACCATACCCAGTACCATATCCCACAATCCTTTGCATGCAGTCACTACTAGCCACTGATTGGTCAGAGAATCCCACCCACCCCGTTGTTATCCCACCCACTTAACTTTAGTACTACTTTAGTGGAAAAGCAAACCATACCGTACTGTACCGAACCATTCCAACACCGTACCATGCGGTACCAGCAGTGGAAAAGCAAACCGGGCCAAGCAGGGCCGAGTAGAACCGAGCCGGTACTTGCAGTGAAAAAGTGCCATATGTTACCACAGTCCTATCCTTTTTTAAAAGGGCTTCAAAGAAGCAGAAATTGCTTCTGCTCTATATTTTTTCATTGCAGTGTCCTCAAAGAACATTGTGGACTGCAAGGTGCTAAGGTGGGCTATAGCACTAGGGAATTGGTGTACCATTAAAGATTAATAGCAAAGCACTGCACTGCTTGATGAGTTACTGTGAATCGTGATAACTGCATAAAATGCACTGGCGTGAATGGGTTATTTTGTTTCCCACCCTTCCAACCCTCAAAGAAAACTTTCTTCTGCAACTCACTTTCTAACCCTTTGCACTGGCTAGCCTTAAGCCGGCCATACATGTTCAATTTTCTTATACACATTTCTGTTAGATTTACCACAAACCACATAATATGAGGTCAAAGCTAGACAACACTTTCACTTGTATCCAATTAGGTAGGCCTTTGTATTACATAGTTGAAGGTAAATTTCAAGAAAATTGTATAGAAAATTACATAATGTATGGCCAGCCTTAGTATTACACTAATGAGGTCAGATATCATAGCTATACAAGGTACAATGAGCCTTGGGGTGGAGTGGAAAAAAAAGACAGTTTGTCCCTTCTGCATCAGTATACTGAAAACCGATGATTAGAAGAGTAATACAAGCTGTCAACTTTTTCTGCTAGATGTTCAGTTCTTGGTGTACAGAGCCACTGTAAACCCTAAAATACCAATTTACTTTAATCCAACTGTGCAGTGACAGCAACCAAGACCCAGTCAGGTATCAGTGGCAATCACATTGACAGTTTGAAACATTTTATTCTATATGAATATGTGTTGCTGACAGTCAGCAACATGAAGTGTTAGTGGTTCTTTGTCGAACAAGGCAGACCTGCTACCATAGGCCTCAGACAATGCTGGCTATGCAGTAATCCAGGCTAGATTATTTATTACTGGAGAAAAACCTGCCATGGAGCTCTAAGTACAAATAATACAATAAAGCACTGGTCAAACATGATAAAAAAAAGGCTGCAAACAGATCAACAGCAAATCATATGACACTTTCCAAAATTGAAAAGTGACTTGTTACACTGAAAACATAATTGCTGTCCTCACTGAATACCTTGATTAGACCTAACTGACACATCCAAATCTCCAAACACATGTAATACATACTTACATAGTAGTTGAGGTTGAATAAAGACACCAGTCTATCCAGTTTAACCTGGATGGACTTTAATAAAGAGTCAGAGGGTAGAAAGAGAGAGCGCCAAGACAAAAGAGTAAAAAGCTAAACAAGAGCCAATCCCAGGGAGAGTGGTAAATACTTGCTGAGCACTCTGCAGTTCCATAAGCTTTATAGTTAAATGTGCATGTAGCATGTCCTGGCCAGGGACTCCAGACCTTTTCAAAATGTTTGTCGGAATCTTGGAATATGCTGGTGAGCTATTCATAAAGCATTATCCACCATGAGACGTTTTGCTGTACCTTAGACACTTGGAATGAAGCCTTCTTCCAATGCCTACAGATAGTTAGCTTGGCCGCTAAGCGGATGAAGAATGCTAGTCTCAATATAGCTTCAGCAGAATGGTTGATGGGTTCATCAAACAGTGCTATGTCTGGGAATTGCGGAATGGCGACTAAAGTCACCCATCTCAGGAGGGTGAATACAGGCATACCCCACTTTTAAGTACACGATGGGACCAGAGCATGTATGTAAAATGAAAATGTACTTAAAGTGAAGCAATACCTTTTTTCATTTCTCAATGCATGTAAATACACTAGCTCCATAGGAAATCTTGGTCAGCTTGACATGGCACTGCTCCCAAACCATAAGTGACAAGGACACCAAGCTTGGGGAGCATGTTAAGGGGATCCAGTACTATGACATGGTAGATTACCTAGGCAAGCAGGCTGGCCACAAATAGGATATGTTGTAGTCCTGGGTCCCCTCTCAATGCTCCCTAAGTTTGGTATCCCTGTCACTCATGGTTTGGGAGCAGTGCCATGTCAAGCTGATTAAGATTTCCTATAGACGTCAATGTTAAAAACCTGGAGTAGTGCCATGCCAAGCTGACCAGTCTGTGTCTGTACTCGCGAGTGTACGTAAAGTGAGTGTACTTAAAATGGGGTATGCCTGTACCTTATTCTAAAAGACCCATAATTGAGCACATTCCCACCGGACATGGTACATTGATCCTTGCATATGACAACCCCTAAAACATACGACGATGAGCTCAACCTAGATTATTTAATCATAAAACATTTTTAAGGTATTGAGTTCAGAGCTGTATACTCAGCAATATTCTTTGTAGACTTGTAAGCTCAACAAGCAAATATGTGACTCAGGTATCATCAGTATTCAAATGCAGTTCATAGTATGAAATACAGGGACAAGCTTGGGGCTAATAGTAAAGAGATTCTAACAAAACATTCAAAGCATTTTAGACCGCAGCTACAACAGATGAACCATGATGATAACAAAATAAAAATGAAAAATGTATGTAATTTAACATTTATATTACATCCAAATACATCTAGAATGGATTAATCACTGGGTAACCTTTAAAAGATAGCTTTACTCTACATTTAACAGCACAATTTAAATTAGACCTATCATCCAGCCAGGTGAACACACACACAGATAGGTTAAGACTAAGCAATAGAATGTACAGCATCTTGTGACCTGTGACTTTTTGGTTGGCTTATTATGGAATTATTCATTCATTCATATATAATGGACTGTGTTTGATCTGTTTGTAAGTCTTAAGGCTACATATGGTAGTTCTATATCTGGACACTGATGTCTCTCTAGATTAGGGGTCTGCAAACTTTTCAGTATGAGTACACATTGTATATTTTACAAATTTTCAAAGGGTCAAAAAAAAAAAAAATCAGTTTTATAAATCAATGAATAATAAATGATTAACAGGCTTTACTTGGATCTTTGTTGACTCAGTTCATTAATATCCAGAAAAAAGAGAAAGAATTAAAGTAAAAAGTAAAACAAAACAAAGTCCTTCCTTACATCAAGGTCCATATCAGAGCTTTATTTACATCAGAGTCAACCTTACAGCAGACCCCCCCCCTTACATCAGTGTCCCCATAAGAGTCCTTACCTACATCAGAGTCCCCATCAGAGTCCTCCCTTACATTAGTGTCCCCATCAGCAGAGTTCCCCTTACATCAGGGCCCCCCTTAAATCTGGATCCCCATCAGAGTCCCCCTTACATCAGGGTCTCCATGAGTGCCCCCCTTACATCTGGATTCCTATCAGAGCCCCCTATACATTAGTGTCCCCTTCAGCAGAGACCACCTGATCTTCATCCTCAGTCTGTGTACATCTGCTACGAGGCATGCAAAATCTTTTTGCGAGATGGATATGGTCTGCGGGCAAGAGTATGGAGACCCCTGCTCTAAATACATAACAATTTGCCTACCTTCTATCATCATGTCATTCAAAAGCCCTGTATCAGGCACAGACTTGTGTAGCACTGTCCCCATAGGGCTTGCTGTGTGATGACTTGTTGGGCCTCTTCTGATTACCTGCAGGCAATCACTTAGGAACAGTTCACACATCCATCCTTACTCCCAATGGCTTGTTACTCAATAAACAGTCCAGGGGTTTTGGTTTTTGATATGTATTGTGGAACTTGGATGGGAGAAAGGAATAGTGGGATACTCCAACTTGAACTATCTACAGTTGATAAGGACAACTCTCACTTGGCCTCACCAGGGTACTTGTGGAAGCAGTCACACAGTCTTCTTGCTCTCTATCCATTAACAGACTTGATAAACTACATTATCTTTAGGACACTCTCTAGTATTTCCTTTACTGACACCCGTCCACTGACTCTTCTAGCTGAAGGGATTTCCCTCCTCAGGACAGGCCCCTTGACACAGGCCCCTTGACTCACTGTATGCAGAATCAGATCTTTTCCAGTGTTTCCCTTCCAGTCAGCTATGCAGGACCTCCAGGTTCAGTTCCTCTCTAACTCTTAGGCCCTCAGGTCGACCACCTGAGGCCACATGGCAATCTCTACAGAGGAGGAGGCAGCCACCCCCTACCTCTGGGACCCCACACTCCAGCTGAAAGACCCCAAGCACATGTGCCCTTGGCATTTATACAGTATTCCAGCATGCACCAAGGCACTTTCCTCTGCCAATCACCAGGGCTGTACTAAATGCCTGTGCACTCATTTGTCAGGTTTCCTCCCACTGTCCAATATGCCTATTTGACCAGTGTGAAACACTTCAGACAAACTGAGCTGCACCTGAGCACCAGGAGCAGAACTCACTAGCAGATCCTGCTCTCTGGTAGGCAGAGAACAATATAGATTTACTTTGCAATCTTTCTGTTAAGCAGAAAAGATCCAAAACGATACTCTCTCTCTAGCACCTACCTAGGATGGTGCTACACTAGCAATATGGCAAGTCTGGCACTTGTCAGAATGTTCAGTGTTTCTGACAGTATCTATGGACCTATGAGAGATGTTGTGGAGTTCTCATAATGATTTAGCCCATAAAGGTTACTTTCTGTCCAAATATTTGTCAACAAGCCTCATACAGTATATTGTGCATAACTGAACTAAATATGGCACCAGTTCATAAACATTTTTGTCCCACTGGGCTTAGCATGGTTGGCACAAAGATGGACTTGCATGCTTTATATAATGTAGAGCTGCTATCCATAGCCAATTCAGTTCTGCCTTGCAGTCTGTAATAGCATTAGAATGATGGAAAGACAGAGGCTGCAAATAATACTTGGATAGTTTTTGGAATTCCTAAATGTTAACCTCTCTTTTTTTTTTTATTTAAGTTATAAGCATGTGGGCGGGGCTGATGGGGCCTTTTACTCTCTCTTACTCTTCTCCTTCCCCAGGACTCTTCAGTGTACGTACTTGCTAACGCCCAGGACCAGGCAGCATGTGACATCAACATTATGGCAGTGCCCCGACTAAGAAGCGAGCCATACACCCCGGTGTCTCTGTTTAATAACCTGACGCTGTCATACAGGTGCCTCCCTGTCCCACAATATATAGACTTGCTCAGGAAGTGACAATTTGAAGGAGACTCCACAGAGCAGTGCCCCGTTCCACCAGTCCAGCTTTACTCTGCCACCTATCTCCTAGTGACAGAACAGGTCCTGCCAGGAACCAGCGTGGACCCCATACACGCGCATAATTAACTCTTTTTTCTTCCATACCATATGGTTAGATCCCTAGGGTCTCAACCACGTGGGCCCAGTCTTGGTTGTTGGGGCACTGACTGCTTGGGAGGTAGGCTATGAAACATTCCCTCACAATACATGAGACCCATCACCCCTGCCAGTACTGCTCTCCCACTGTCTGGCTGCTATTTCATCCCTCTCTTGTACTTGTTGCGGCTAGCGGCGACATGTCACCACTTCACCTCGTGTGTGCATTACAGCCCTGTTCTTCCATACGCCATTACCCCATTCACCCCTTTCAGTAAGTCCAGGCTAATTTTCAAAAGCTTTACTGGTAACTCCCAGCATAACAATTCCAAAACAAAGTACACAATCTTTTCCCTAATTCATCCCAAACTCAGGTTTGTGGCTGCCCCAGCATACCTGCACAGGAAAGAGTCAATATAAAGCAGAGTACCACAGTGGCAGACCTTCAGAGCTGGTATTCTTCAGGGAGGACTACAGGGTTAAGGAGCCCTAGGCATGCTGCCAAGCTTCTCAGGCAAACAATCTTCAGTGATGACAGTCAGAATAGAAGGTAGCTGAAGGCAGAAAGGAGCAGAGATCCTCGGGCTGCTGGTTACTGGAGGATCATGTTACATCTCAGCTGCCAGCCTTCCCTGCTTCCCATGTGGCTAGAACTCCTGCAGGCACAGTCTCCCTCCTGAATTTATATGCAAAGGGTGGGGGGGGGGGGGCAGAGTCCAGCAGAAGTGTGCCAAAGAAAGAGACCCAGGATATACAGTTAACCCTTTCCCATCCTGGGTAGCCTGTAACTCACTATCTGTATAAATAACAATGCAGTGCAGACAGGGATACGTTATTCACGGGCACCCTGTCAGCACCTGCCTACATGCAAATGTTCTAATGTAAAGCCTACGTTTAGGAAAGTTGCCTGGAGTTCACCTTTAATCTTGGAAAACCAGCATTAAATTGAAGGAAGGTGGGATATGGGCTCTTGCAGCGATAATTATAAATTTAAAAAGTTTTATTTTGGATGTGTTTTGTCTTGGAGTCAATATTTTGATGAAGAAGGTAAAGACCCCGCACTTTTCATCTTGATTTTTGTGCTGGTTTCCCTTGTAAGAGTCATACCAGACATGAAGGACCTGGTATAAATTAGTAATAGTTTTCTAAACACTCCCTGCCACTTCATTTACATAGCTGGGGATTCCAAGCCAGCAAACGAATGTCACTGGATGATTGCTCAGGACCCTTCCTGACCAGGGCCTATTTTGCGATTCGGCACTGCGTGATTTTGACGGACACTTGCGTGGTTGTGCGACGCTGTACCTAAACAAATTTGACATCCTTTTTTTTCCCACAAACAGAGCTTTCTTTTGGTGGTATTTGATCACCTATAAACAAAAAAAAGCGTCAATTTTGCAAAAATAACAATATTTTTCACATTTTTTTTATATAAAATTCCCCCCCCCCCCCAAAAAATGTAAAAATTAACATTTTTTTACATTTTAGGCCAATTTGTTTTATGCTACATATCTTTGGTAAAAAAAATCGCAAAAAGCGTATTTTGATTGGTTTGCGCAAAAGTTATTGCGTTTACTAACTAAGGGAAAGATTTTTGTCATTTTTGTTGTTTTTTTTTTTTAACGAGTAATAGTGGCGATCTGTGATTTGTTTTGCGGGACTGCGACATTGCGGCGGACAGATCTGACCCTTGACTGACATTTTGACACTTTTGGGGGTACCAGTGTCATTACTACAGTTATCAGTGCTATACATATGCACTGTTACTGTAAAAATGACACTGGCAGTGAAGGAGTTAACTGTATTGGAGAGGGAGGTGTTAAGTGTGTCCTAGGGGTGTGTTTCTAACTGTGATTGGCTGTGGCTACTAGTGTAAGAACAGAGATCAACGGTCCTACATAGTAGAACCGTCTGATCTCCATTCTTACACAGGGGAGACTGACAGGCGGCTGTGTTTACATTAGCCACCTGCCTTTCTCCCGCTCTAACGGACGATCGTGAGTGGCCGGCGGACATGGGGTCCACCGGGCACACGCGCGGGGGAGTCCGTGACCGCACGGGAGCGTGCCTCCGGCGGCGCGCGTTCGCTCCCTAGAGCCTCACAGGCTAGCGACGTAGCCCTACGTCACTTTGCCTGTGAGGGGCTGACTGCCGACGTAAATAGTCGTGCGGCGGTTGGCAAGCGGTTAAATAGTGCCCAAGGAGAGTTCTTTAAGCTACCATGCAACTGTAAATAGCTATCATGGCACTTCTTTGAATATAACACTTCTAAGAAAATTTGATTGTACATAGTGCAATGACTCATGAAAATCCTCATCACAGGAACAAATACAATGTAAAGAGGAGACAATAGAAAATCGAGAGCTAGCCATAATGAGCTTTCATTTTCTATTTTTGAGCTCTACCCTTGCGCACTCTTGGCTCCACACACCAGCTCTCCATAGTATTTGTATATTACCTCCATTTCAATACTTGACATGTAATAATAATAATGTGCTATCTGGTGGCCTATTATTGCTTTTTCAGATATCCCAGTCTCTTTGAGCAGTAAATTATTATCAACCTTATAATATGATCACTGCTACACAATTTGACCCAGCACAGTTACCCTTGGTGGTGTCACCTATTATTTTCCTGAACTTTCGAGAGGTTTTTGTGAGTTTGTTTATAGAGAATGAGATTAGATTTCATTTGGCCTTTTATGAAAATAAATGTCTTCTCCCTAAATGTAACAGTCAGAAGCTATAAATTCTTCATTCATCATGAGAAATAGTCTAACTGTTCAAATATTAACCTTGCTGCGTTTACAGACATTGCTTTAGCATATTTTAACTTGAAGTGTGTGGGCTACATGTGACCTTCTACTACATAGACAGCTTTCAAGGCCATAATAAAAAAATGCATTTTTTTATGGATCATCTACACTTAGTGGGAAAAAGCATGCACTGCCCTTCTAAATTTTTTTTAAGTTGTTTTTTTATAATAAAGGAAGAGAATGCTAACTTGGCCCAGTATAGCGTTGGTCAACTCAAGTATCAAATCATATGCAGGGAAATGTAAAAAAAATCCTATGTGATTGTATGATGGAAGTGAACCGAACTACATTCCCTAGCAATTCAGGGAGGTGCGATTTGCGCCCATTCATTTTGGGCTCAAAACGCACAACATCGCAACAAACGAAGTGCATGCACTACTTTTGAAAAAACATTACAACCGGATCACAAGGTACTTTTGTACCATGCAGTCTGGTGCAGGCAAACACACTGTGTTTGTGACCTGCGTTTGGGGTGTCATTAGCGTAACATTGACACCAGCTGCAGATCGCACAGTGCAGAGCGCTTTGAACGTGTTGCGGGAAACGGGTTTCCTGAACCACAATCTAGTGTGAACCTAGCCTAAATGAACATGGCTATGAGAAAGGCTTTAAGACGAAACGCGTTAGCATTTGTCATGTTGCAACTGCTGTCAGTGCTGGAATAACAATTTGCAAAGAAGAAGCTTTTGTGTGCTGGCTTTTCTTAAATATTTGAAGCCTGAACAGTCTACTCCTTTAGTAACACAATCCCCTCAACTCTGCTTACATTTGTTTGACTCTAATGCCTTTTACAATGCAATTGTCACAATTATAAGGTACTGCAAATTTAACACACTTCTGATAATATCCATTGGGACAAGCAGTGTTAAATTTAAATGTAGCCGGTAGCGGACTACCATTATATGACACTGCAGACCTTCTCTCTGCTCTCTCAGACTGTCTCTATATTCCTCTGGTGTTAGTCTCAGATTTCATGCATCATACTCCTGTCCTGAGACTGGAAGAAAGGCATTGTGGTAACTGTAGTCTTCTACAAGGATATTACTGCATTTCTGAACTACTTAAGAACTATACTTCCCAGCAGGCCATTGATTTCAGGAAATAATTGTGGGGGAGACTATAAAGAGATTTGCTGAACAGACCCATGCTCTCTTGCTTCCTGGGATCCATTGTGTGTGCATCGATTTTCTGCAGAGAGAGAGAGGACTGCGGCCTACTGCACACAACCCAGCTGTGTGCAGACTCAGCCCAGGTGGGACGAATGACAATCGCTACACTGCAGACATCCCTGCAGCATTGCTGATTGAGTGGAGATGGCAGCGGGACTCACTGAAGCAGCAGAGCACAGCCATCTCAGTGTCTCACAGTGTGGAGATTTACCGCTGCCTGTTCTTCCAGAACTCAGAAGACGAACATCAGGATTTGGTGAGAGAGCACCTGCTCAGAGTCCAGCTACCAGTTGCTACAGTTTCAATTAAACACTGAACACAGACACTCTATACCTGGATCAGTTAATGGATTATTCATAATAAGAATCAGCTATCCTGCATTTCACACTGTGCTTCTCTAGGGAACCATCTGTTCTTTGAGCTCCAACTGCCGGTGAAGACAATAGCAAGGCCTTGCATACTGAACATTACTAGAATATTGCTAGAATACGTTACTGGTATCTAAAATGACCTCATCTCTCATTAGGATACAGGTACTATAGGCCGACCCAGGCTTCCCCTTTAGAAGGAGTGGTTTTCATAGCAATCTATAGCTTCTGAGAGATTAATTTACTTACTGCAAGATACTGTGTATGTTTGGTCTATTTATCTGTTAATCTAACTGGTTATTAACTGTTCTTTTAGTGTTATTTCAACTGCGCCCTGGCTGTTTTTCTAGGGCCTAGTTGATTAATACTCTTTTCAAGTCTGTTTCTTGAGTAAAACTAAGCTAAAGAGTTAAAACCTATCTGCATTGTGTCAGTGTGTCCTTTAAATAAATACACAACATGTCTGAACCTAGAGTGTCAGGAGGGTGGACGGATCCCAGGGTCGAAGCAGCACATAAGAACATACAATTACAAGCATCCCCCAAGAGGGCAGTGCTACATAAATTAAAACACTGCTAAATTTAGTTGAATACACCTGTAAGGAGCTACATTATTAAAGAGATGGTCCAATCCAGCAAAGAGACAGCCCAATTCAGCAAAGAGATGGCCCAGTCTAGCAAAGAGACAGCCCAATACAGCAAAGACCCATCCCCATATATTCAGCAATGAGACATCCCCATATATCCAGCAAAGAGACAGTCAAATCCAGCAAAGAGACATCCCCATATATTCAGCAAGGAGACATCCCAATCCAGCAAAGAGACAGTCTAATCCAATCCAATCCTAGGCTAATTGAACAGTCTACTCCTTTAGTAGCACAATTCCCTAAATTCTGCTTAAATTTATTTGACCCTAATCCCTTTTACAATGCAATTGTCACAATTACAGGGTACTATTAACCACTTGCCTACTGTGCACTTAAACACCCTTCCCATCCAGGCCAATTTTCAGCTTTCAGCGATGTCACACTTTGAATGACAATTGCGCGGTCATGCTACACTATACCCATATGAAATTTTTATCATTTTTTTCACACAAATAGAGCTTTCTTTTGATGGTTATGTAATCATCTCTGGGTTTTTTATTTTTTACAAAAAAAAAGAATAAAGACAGAAAATTTTGAGACCCAGGATATACAGTTATCCCTTTCCCATCCTGGGTAGCCTGTAACTCACTATCTGTATAAATAACAATGCAGAGCAGACAGGGATAAGTTATTCACAACACCCTGTCAGCACCTGCCTACAAGCAAATGTTCTAATGTAAAGCCTAAGTTTAGGAAAGTTGCCTGGAGTTCACCTTTAATCTTGAAAAGCCAGCATTAAATTGAAGGAAGGTGGGATATGGGCTCTTGCAGCGATAATTAAAAATTTAAAAAGTTTTATTTTGGATGTGTTTTGTCTTGGAGTCAATATTTTGATGAAGAAGGTAAAGACCCCACACTTTTCATCTTGATTTTTGTGCTGGTTTCCCTTGTAAGAGTCATACCAGACATGAAGGACCTGGTATGAATTAGTAATAGTTTTCTAAACACTCCCAGCCACTTCATTTACATAGCTGGGGATTCCAAGCCAGCAAACGAATGTCACAGGATGATTGCTCAGGACCCTTCCTGACCAGGGCCTATTTTGCGATTCGGCACTGCGTGATTTTGACGGACACTTGCGTGGTTGTGCGACGCTGTACCTAAACAAATTTGACATCCTTTTTTTCCCACAAACAGAGCTTTCTTTTGGTGGTATTTGATCACCTATAAACAAAAAAAAGCGTCAATTTTGCAAAAATAACAATATTTTTCACATTTTTTTTATATAAAATTCCCCCCCCCAAAAAAATGTAAAAATTAACATTTTTTTACATTTTAGGCCAATTTGTTTTATGCTACATATCTTTGGTAAAAAAAATCGCAAAAAGCGTATTTTGATTGGTTTGCGCAAAAGTTATTGCGTTTACTAACTAAGGGAAAGATTTTTGTCATTTTTGTTGTTTTTTTTTTTTAACGAGTAATAGTGGCGATCTGTGATTTGTTTTGCGGGACTGCGACATTGCGGCGGACAGATCTGACCCTTGACTGATATTTTTGACACTTTTGGGGGTACCAGTGTCATTACTACAGTTATCAGTGCTATACATATGCACTGTTACTGTAAAAATGACACTGGCAGTGAAGGAGTTAACTGTATTGGAGAGGGAGGTGTTAAGTGTGTCCTAGGGGTGTGTTTCTAACTGTGATTGGCTGTGGCTACTAGTGTAAGAACAGAGATCAACGGTCCTACATAGTAGAACCGTCTGATCTCCATTCTTACACAGGGGAGACTGACAGGCGGCTGTGTTTACATTAGCCACCTGCCTTTCTCCCGCTCTAACGGACGATCGTGAGTGGCCGGCGGACATGGGGTCCACCGGGCACACGCGCGGGGGAGTCCGTGACCGCACGGGAGCGCGCCTCCGGCGGCACGCGTTCGCTCCCTAGAGCCTCACAGGCTAGCGACGTAGCCCTACGTCACTTTGCCTGTGAGGGGCTGACTGCCGACGTAAATAGTCGTGCGGCGGTTGGCAAGCGGTTAAATAGTGCCCAAGGAGAGTTCTTTAAGCTACCATGCAACTGTAAATAGCTATCATGGCACTTCTTTGAATATAACACTTCTAAGAAAATTTGATTGTACATAGTGCAATGACTCATGAAAATCCTCATCACAGGAACAAATACAATGTAAAGAGGAGACAATAGAAAATCGAGAGCTAGCCATAATGAGCTTTCATTTTCTATTTTTGAGCTCTACCCTTACGCACTCTTGGCTCCACACACCAGCTCTCCATAGTATTTGTATATTACTTCCATTTCAATACTTGACATGTAATAATAATAATGTGCTATCTGGTGGCCTATTATTGCTTTTTCAGATATCCCAGTCTCTTTGAGCAGTAAATTATTATCAACCTTATAATATGATCACTGCTACACAATTTGGCCCAGCACAGTTACCCTTGGTGGTGTCACCTATTATTTTCCTGAACTTTGGAGAGGTTTTTGTGAGTTTGTTTATAGAGAATGAGATTAGATTTCATTTGGCCTTTTATGAAAATAAATGTCTTCTCCCTAAATGTAACAGTCAGAAGCTATAAATTCTTCATTCATCATGAGAAATAGTCTAACTGTTCAAATATTAACCTTGCTGCGTTTACAGACATTGCTTTAGCATATTTTAACTTGAAGTGTGTGGGCTACATGTGACCTTCTACTACATAGACAGCTTTCAAGGCCATAATAAAAAAATGCATTTTTTTATGGATCATCTACACTTAGTGGGAAAAAGCATGCACTGCCCTTCTATATTTTTTTTAAGTTGTTTTTTTATAATAAAGGAAGAGAATGCTAACTTGGCCCAGTATAGCGTTGGTCAACTCAAGTATCAAATCATATGCAGGGAAATGTAAAAAAAATCCTATGTGATTGTATGATGGAAGTGAACCGAACTACATTCCCTAGCAATTCAGGGAGGTGCGATTTGCGCCCATTCATTTTGGGCTCAAAACGCACCACAACGCAACAAACGAAGTGCATGCACTACTTTTGAAAAAACATTGCAACCGGATCACAAGGTACTTTTGTACCATGCAATCTGGTGCAGGCAAACACACTGTGTTTGTGACCTGCGTTTGGGGTGTCATTAGCGTAACATTGACACCAGCTGCAGATCGCACAGTGCAGAGCGCTTTGAACGTGTTGCGGGAAACGGGTTTCCTGAACCACAATCTAGTGTGAACCTAGCCTAAATGAACATGGCTATGAGAAAGGCTTTAAGACTAAACGCGTTAGCATTTGTCATGTTGCAACTGCTGTCAGTGCTGGAATAACAATTTGCAAAGAAGAAGCTTTTGTGTGCTGGCTTTTCTTAAATATTTGAAGCCTGAACAGTCTACTCCTTTAGTAACACAATCCCCTCAACTCTGCTTACATTTGTTTGACTCTAATGCCTTTTACAATGCAATTGTCACAATTATAAGGTACTGCAAATTTAACACACTTCTGATAATATCCATTGGGACAAGCAGTGTTAAATTTAAATGTAGCCGGGAGCGGACTACCATTATATGACACTGCAGACCTTCTCTCTGCTCTCTCAGACTGTCTCTATATTCCTTTGGTGTTAGTCTCAGATTTCATGCATCATACTCCTGTCCTGAGACTGGAAGAAAGGCATTGTGGTAACTGTAGTCTTCTACAAGGATATTACTGCATTTCTGAACTACTTAAGAACTATACTTCCCAGCAGGCCATTGATTTCAGGAAATAATTGTGGGGGAGACTATAAAGAGATTTGCTGAACAGACCCATGCTCTCTTGCTTCCTGGGATCCATTGTGTGTGCATCGATTTTCTGCAGAGAGAGAGAGGACTGCGGCCTACTGCACACAACCCAGCTGTGTGCAGACTCAGCCCAGGTGGGACGAATGACAATCGCTACACCACTGCAGACATCCCTGCAGCATTGCTGATTGAGTGGAGATGGCAGCGGGACTCACTGAAGCAGCAGAGCACAGCCATCTCAGTGTCTCACAGTGTGGAGATTTACCGCTGCCTGTTCTTCCAGAACTCAGAAGAAGAACATCAGGATTTGGTGAGAGAGCACCTGCTCAGAGTCCAGCTACCAGTTGCTACAGATTCAATTAAACACTGAACACAGACACTCTATACCTGGATCAGTTAATGGATTATTCATAATAAGAATCAGCTATCCTGCATTTCACACTGTGCTTCTCTAGGGAACCATCTGTTCTTTGAGCTCCAACTGCCGGTGAAGACAATAGCAAGGCCTTGCATACTGAACATTACTAGAATATTGCTAGAATACATTACTGGTATCTAAAATTACCTCATCTCTCATTAGGATACAGGTACTATAGGCCGACCCAGGCTTCCCCTTTAGAAGGAGTGGTTTTCATAGCAATCTATAGCTTCTGAGAGATTAATTTACTTACTGCAAGATACTGTGTATGTTTGGTCTATTTATCTGTTACTCTAACTGGTTATTAACTGTTCTTTAGTGTTATTTCAACTGTGCCCTGGCTGTTTTTCTAGGGCCTAGTTGATTAATACTCTTTTCAAGTCTGTTTCTTGAGTAAAACTAAGCTAAAGAGTTAAAACCTATCTGCATTGTGTCAGTGTGTCCTTTAAATAAATACACAACATGTCTGAACCTAGAGTGTCAGGAGGGCTGGACGGATCCCAGGGTCGAAGCAGCACATAAGAACATACAATTACAAGCAACCCCCAAGAGGGCAGTGCTACATAAATTAAAACACTGCTAAATTTAGTTGAATACACCTGTAAGGAGCTACATTATTAAAGAGATGGTCCAATCCAGCAAAGAGACAGCCCAATTCAGCAAAGAGATGGCCCAGTCTAGCAAAGAGACAGCCCAATACAGCAAAGACCCATCCCCATATATTCAGCAATGAGACATCCCCATATATCCAGCAAAGAGACAGTCAAATCCAGCAAAGAGACATCCCCATATATTCAGCAAGGAGACATCCCAATCCAGCAAAGAGACAGTCTAATCCAATCCAATCCTAGGCTAATTGAACAGTCTACTCCTTTAGTAGCACAATTCCCTAAATTCTGCTTAAATTTATTTGACCCTAATCCCTTTTACAATGCAATTGTCACAATTACAGGGTACTATTAACCACTTGACTACTGTGCACTCAAACACCCTTCCCATCCAGGCCAATTTTCAGCTTTCAGCGATGTCACACTTTGAATGACAATTGCGCGGTCATGCTACACTGTACCCATATGAAATTTTTATCATTTTTTTCACACAAATAGAGCTTTCTTTTGGTGGTATGTAATCATCTCTGGGTTTTTTATTTTTTACAAAAAAAAAGAATAAAGACAGAAAATTTTGAAAAAAAAAAATGTTTTTACTTATTTTCTGCGAGTAAATTTTGAAAATAAAATTTTCTCCTTCACTGATGTGCGCTGATGAGGCGGCACTGATGGGCACTGATAGGCTGCACTGATGGGCACTGATGAGGTGGCACTTATGGGCACTGATGAGGTGGCACTTATGGGCACTGATGAGGTGGTACTAATATGCCGCACTGATGAGCACTGATAGGCAGCATTGATAGGCGGCACTGATAGGCGGCACTGATAGGCAGCACTGATAGGCGGCACTGATGAGCACTGATAGGCGGCACTGCTGGGCACTGAGAGGTGGCACTGCTGGGCACTGAGAGGTGGCACTGCTGGGCACTGAGAGGCGGCACTGACGGGTGGCACTGATGGGCACTGAGAGGCGGCACTGATGGGCACTGAGAGGTGGCACTGCTGGGCACTGAGAGGCGGCACTGACGGGTGGCACTGATGGGCACTGAGAGGTGGCACTGATGGGCACTGGCGGATGGCACTGATGGACACTGACGGGTGGCACTGATGAGCACTGATGGGCAGCACCATCAGTGCCCACACTCAGAGCCCATAGTGCTGCCAGTCAGTGCTCATCAGTGCCTAGATGAGCAGGCACTGATGGGCACTGACTGGCAGCACTATGGGCACTGATTGTGGGCATTGATGGGGGACACTGATGGCGGGCACTGTTGGGGGCAATTTGTGTATGTTTTTTTACCTTTTAGTAATCAGGGCACTGGTGATCAGTGCCCTGATTACATGTCTCTGTGTCCCCAGCGGCTGACGGCTCTCTCCTTCCTCACACTGCAGGCTCCGTGTGAGGAAGGAGTGCCGGCGATGAGAGATGATCTCATATGTTTACATATGAGATCATCTCTCATTGGATGGTCCGATCACGTGGTGAATGGCCGCTGTGATTGGCCATTCACCACGATCTGTGATCGGCTGTGTCCAAGGGACACGGCCGACACAGATTCTCCCCGATGCGCGCTCGCGGGAGCGCGCGGGGAGCCTGCTTCTGGGAGGCCGTTTAAAAACGGCCTCCCGAAAATTCGAGTCCGCGCTGCAGCCGTATATAGGCTGTAGCGCGGATGGGATGTAGTTAATTTAACATACTTCTGATAATATCCATTGGGACAAGCAGTGTTGAATTTAAATTAAAACAGTGCTGAATTTAGTTAAATATTCCTGTAAGTGCATTAATATTACTAGAGGATACACATACTTATTTGCAAAAAAAAAAAAAAGTGCTTGTGCTAAAAGGAGTTTGAAATGCCAACTGCACAAAGAATTTCAAAATATACTAAGTTACCAGTGAAGAGTATGTGTTTTACTTAATTGCCACATTTACCCAAGCTATAATTCAACTGACAGTGCCTAAGTAGTCCCGGCACCAATGTCACTCAGAAGTGACAGAGCCACAAGACAGTGGCATCTCTTTTTTTTTTTAAGACTGGCTATCAATGTAAGGATCCCTAAAAATTGACCGCCAATGAAAAGGGGTACATACCACAGCCCCATCATGATATGGGGGACTTTACTACAGACCTTTAAAGTAAGAGGTACTCATCACTGGCCACTGAAATGGGGGGAGGCCCTCACCACTAACAAACAATGACAGAGGACACTTACCCCCCTCCCCCCCTTACCTCCCAAGTGAAAGAAAGTTCTCACCACCAACACTTCAACACTTTTAACCGTGGTAAGGGAGTATTTAAGCACTGACTGCCAAGGAAAGGGTGGAGAGAAGGAAGTACATGGGTGCTGAACTCTAACATAGGTAGGTATCCCACATGGGTGTGGGAGTTTTGAATAGGCAGGTCTCTATTGTACTTTGGCTGTAGCTAATTATGTACTAGATTAATGTTCATTTTATTTTATCAACTGAAGATCTTAATTTTAATTCATAACCACGTTTTTTTTTAAAAGGATAATATTAATTTATATTTCAATCTTTTTATTCAAGCTCATCATGGATAATTCCCAAAAAGGAGTGTACAAATACCATCAGGGCAGCCATCGGAAATTAACACCCACCCACTGGCCATCCCAACAAGTCCTTCAGTGCACCCACATTTATGTTAGCACTCTTGCAACTTAATGTATGAAAATGAAAAGTGTATTCCAAGTCATCAGTGCTTGCATCCCCATGTCCAGGAAAGAGACATCCCCATATATTCAGCAAATAGAGAGCCCAATCCAGCAGAGAGACATCTCCATATATTCAGCAAAGAGTTGGCCTAATCCAGCAAAGAGACATCCCCATATATTCAGCAAAGAGACATCTCTACATATTCAGCAGAGAGATGGCCCAATCCAGTAAAGAGACATCCATTTATATAGAGCAAAAAGACATCTCCATATATTCAGCAAAGCGACAACCCTATATATTCAGCAAAGAGACAACCCCATATATTCAGCACTGAGACATCTCCATACATCAGCAAAGAGACTACCCAAGCCAGCAAAGAGACAGCCCAATCCAGCAAAGAGACAGTCCAATTAAGCAAAGAGACATTCCCATATATTCAGCAAAGAGACAGTCCAATCCAGCAAAGAGACTGCCCAATCCAGCAAACAGACAGCCCAATGCAGCAAACAGACATCCCCATATATTCAGCAAAGAGACAGTCCAATTCAGCAAGGAGACATTCTCACCTATTCAGCAAAGAGACAGCCCAATCCAGCAAAGAGAAAGCCCAGTCCAGCAAAGAGACAGCCCAATCCAGCAAAGAGACATCCCAATCGAGCAAAGAGACATCCCCATATATTCAGCAAAAATACATTCCAATCCAGCAAAGAGACAGTCCAATCCAGCAGTTAAAAAATTGCACATTCAACACACACAGCCAGGTTCTGCTAATGGGTACCTCCACACCTTTCAGATGAAAGCCCCCCTCCCTGCACACACAGCCATCCCAATCAGAGGAACCCCCTACAAGCAAGGGGGTGGGCAAAGGCAGAGAGGAGACTCTGGGCACTGTGATCTGCAGGCTGTAGCAATTCATAAAAGAAAACTTTCCCCAGGCAAGCAGAATAATTCTTCCATTTTGGGGGCCTATGTAATAATCTCCTGTACCAGTACATTACAGCCCTGACCTGCCTGGCGGATTGCTATAGAAGAGGCCAGGACTGTAATGTACTTGTCAGTCACAGGAAATTACTACACTGGCACCTAAAAGTGAAGAAATACTCCACTTGGCTAGAGAAAGTTTTTTTTTAAAAATTGGTTTAGCCTGCAGATTGTGGCACACAGAGTCTCCTCTCTGCCTCCACCCACCCCCCTTCCTTCCCTGCCGAATTGGTCAGGCCAGACCTGGAAAGTAGCTCTCCTTAGTTGCTGCAGATGGGGGTTGCCACCCCCACCCAGACAAGTGAATTCCCTCCAACAGGGAGAATAGGAAGACCTCTGCTTTCTAAGTCTAAGGCTATTTTATGCCTCTTCAACCCCCTTCTGGGCACACCTCCCCATGAATTAGCAGGAAGACAATAAATATTCAAACTGGAATTACCCTTGTTATACCCTTTATGTTCCAGAAGCCTCTGAAGACAGGAGAACATTCAAACCTGCAGTCTTTAATACCCAGAAAAGCTAAAAGCAATCACAAATTACTCCACTGACTACAGAGGAGCCAAATAAAACTACATTTTCCTAGCTTCCTAGCAACCTAACAAAGAGGGTGCTTTAAAAATACACAAACAGACCCGCTTAGCGAATGAGTTCACCCAATGCACGAGGTCTGAGCAGTCGGTCTTCACCATAGCTCCTGATATGAAGATGGGTTTCTCTGCATTATAATGCCAGGTCATCGCCCTCAGGATTGCCCCATAGGAAGACAGCAAGCAGGGGTCAGTAACGAGTAGTAGCTGGATGAGATCAGACAGAAGCAAAGATAATGAACAATCCAAGGGTTAATAACTAATGGTGGCAAAAATAGGAACAGATGCAGGTACACAAAGGAGCAAGATATCAGCTGGAGAAAGCACAATAATCTGGCAAACAGGAAGTGAATAGATATGACTTCAATCAGGAAGTTCACGGGAGGAGAAAGAGTTCAAGGGCCACCAGAAGCAAGATACAAGGCAAGGTTGTCCAAGGAATCAGGCTGGGAGCTGTCCAGCATCTCAGGTTGCACAGTGAGAATAGCTACAGCCAGACACTGCAGAGGTCCAAGGTTCAGATCCTGTACTGACACCTTTGTATCCCCACAATTGAGAAAGACGCAGGGATAGTTCTGAAATACATTTAGGATTACTTAGTATATGGGCTAGAGGAATATGAGTAGAATAGAGTTTTCTCCTCGCTTTTGGTCTGTCCCAGACAGCTATCGAATATGACAGAGTAGGAAATTTATAGGAGGAAGTAGCTTACTGGGGAACCACACTAAGGATAATATTCATTTAAATTTTTAACAGTATTATATTGTAGCCCTGATGAAAGGGGTGCTTTGAATCCTCTGAAATGTATTAATCTTTTAAAAAAAAAATTTGCGCCCAATATACTTTTGCTGGATTGTAAGTGGCAGTGGCACTCTCTTCTCTATTTATCTGAAGACACCAGCCAAAGTGGGCACTTACCAGACCAACTTTGTAAGGAGGCCTTAGGCTGACCATCAATATAAGGGACGCAGTAAACTGAACATTGCACTGTGTATATCAGCAGTCCCCAACCTCCCCAGCACCAGGGACCGGCTTCCTGGAAAACAACCCCTCTGCAGATGGGAAGGGAGGGTTTGTGCAGCCTTTCACCTTTGGGGGTATCAGCAGTGCTCTATGATGATGACAATCTTGTCCTCGGCCCAGCTCTACTCCTTCCCCTCATCTCTGTTTCTCTTTTTCCCTATGTGACCGCAGAGAGGGAAGGGAGTAGTGGTGCTGGGAGAAGGGGAGCAGGTGCCCTCTGGTGGTTAGAGAGTGGCAGTGCAAGTTGTGCTGGCTCACTTTGGGTCCAGCTAAAGAGAACCTGTCTTCAGACCATTCATTTCAACAACAATCTTCCCATAAGTGTAGCACTACCCTGCATGGGCTGCTGGTAACTGGTTCCTCTATCCCCCTTAAAGACATAGGAAATAAGTCCATGGGATTGTTTTTGTTGTTTTATTGGGGAAAACAACTTGGATAGGGTGTAGCGATTAACTTGCATTGAAGAACAACAAATGAGGACAACTTCCTCCCTATGTACAAAGAAAAGATCCTAGACTTCTCTCCTTGCTAGAAACACCCAGTCTCTTGGATCAGAGGCAAAGTCCCTTATGGACCAAGAGCTCTTAGTCTTATGGAAAGTAGCACAAAATATTGAAAAGCTGCATGTAGGAGTATCTCCTCTCCTCTTGTAGAACTTCTCCCAGCTCCACCACCGAACTACTAGCCCTTCTAGCGGCAGGTCCACCAGCCCACCCGGCTGCTCCGAAGATCTCCCAGGACAAGAGATAAAGGGTCAAGCACAAAACTGTCCTTTGAAAGCTTGCTAAATGTGGCAATCTCCCCCCTTGTGAAACGCTGGGTGTGCTGATGTACTCGCTCCTCCTTGCTCCCACTGCTCTCAGGCAAGAATCCTGCTCAGACTGCGGAATAGATCTTCTTAAGCCAGCACAAGCCAAGCCCCCCTCCCCAAAAGGGAAGCCTCTCAGGCCATCAACAGCCTCCTCACTCAATCTTCTACTCAACTCCCCTGCTGGCCTGACTCCACCATATTTAAAGGGTTGGCTTAGCCACCCTGCTAGAGCATTCAGCCTGGGGATTGGCCAAGTTCCCTCAAGTATGCAGATCAGTCCTTCTGTACTCTGTTCACTAACTTCTAGACGTTTCTCAAAACTTCCAGACCCAGGGGGAGGTACCTGAGACCTGCCTCTGTGAGTCATCCAGCCTGACCTGCAGGAAACCCTGACCCAATTTCAGACTCACAATCTAAGCATGAGTCTAACATAAATGTGCCTGCACAAATCTAGTAGCACACAAGAGGGTGCTACTTAAGATTATACATATTATGTGCATTTACTGTGTTGTATGCATGTTGTTTATCTATAAAAGCTTCCTTTGTGTGTACATCCGAAAAGTCAGAGACTTCTGATGGACCCCCCATCTTGAATGTCCCTGTACACTCAGAGCTTCCCCTTCGCTGTTCCCCAGCAGGTACATGAAATATTATGTAGGAAGGAAGGGGAGTTAGGGCAGAAGAGCTAGGTCAGCACAGACAGTGTTTAGGCACTCCCAGAAGGAGAAAGAGCTAGAAGATGCGAGAAGGGAGGGGTTGTGCTAGTGAATCAACTCAAATGTGACTTTAGTACAGAGAGTTATAATTGGTTGGTTGAGATTTTGTCTCATTGCCCGTCACACTATGCTCCCACAAGAACCCACGCCTCATTGAGAGAGCTTATTGGATTTCTTTAATTTTCAAGGTTTATTCCCTAAAAGTAAAATAAAGAAAAACACATTTCTATTTTTTTTATAATGGTAAGTGCTTGCCTTTAAAATGTTTTCCTTCTCCTTTTTCCTTGGCATCACACGTGTTAAATGTCAACTTTATCCTAAAGAGTGTTAGCATATTTTATCTAATTTTCTCTTCTGAACACTATCTCATGTCTATGGCAATTAAATGCAAATGGCATCACATCCTGTGTATCCTATGACTGTGCCAATCCAAATCCAACCTCTGCAACCCATTTAGGACAACTCTCGAGGCCTCTGCATTCATCCAGAACCAAGGATTTGTCTTATTAGCATACTCTGTCTAATAAAAGAAATTAAAATCTCCAACTAAAGAATGAAATTAATTCAGGGGGTTGATCAATATTTCTGTCTATAACTTGCTGGCTCAGTAAACACAGCGTGTGATTATAACTAGATGAGGGAAGTGTGCATCCACCTGGGGATATGAGTGATGATACATCAAAGGGACAAGCAATTATAGGAAGCTAGGGTTCTGGCTGATTAATAAGCAGTGATCCGTTATCTGTACATTCTCACATGCTTTAATGTAAAAGCGGCGGCAACATGACTTGTAAAGAGATGTATAAAAATAGGGGAAATTAAAAAAGGGGGTGTTGCTTTAAGCAACCAATGAGCTGTTAGCAATAACATACAAACCTTTGCTGGATAAGTGGGAGCAGTAATTTACAGTTTTCTTGGGAACCCAAACTACATTATCATTACATTTTCATGAATCCAACCCCATATTTTGTGAAAATTGGGAAGATGGAAAGAAGCGCAGTTGACCCTCACTCACGCCCAATCCAATAGGTTTGTTTGAGCCACAGCACAAAACGGGCAGCCAAAGGGAATGTTATGTTTCTGGGAAGGTTTTCCAACATCTCCCCATGATGATGCCAAATCTAGAACTTCCTCTCTCTTTGATCTCTTCTCTTTCTGACCTTACTAAACTTCCATTGGCAGGGAGAGATTATCCTCTAATAATACTGCCGAGAAAAATGGGGAGCAAAGGAGTCCTTCACATTGGTGAACAATTAATCAACACTAGTCTTTTGAGGCTGTCAACATGCTGTTTACCATTCAATGGGGTTGTGCTGTATAGAGCAAAAGGGAGTGCTACAAGGGCACCTCTAAGAGTATCAGCTTGATCAGTGCCACGTGAGACACTAAATGGTGTAGGCATACTTGGATTATCAGCCAGGAAAACAATAAATATTGTACCACAGCAAACAAGCTTGTAATGATCGCACTTTGCTTGATGGTCTCCCCTAATTGATGGATGTAGCACTGAAAGACAAATGCAGGCTTCTCTAAGTGCATCTGCCTGCTTAGCATTCATCAGACATCAATACCAAGAAAAGGCTCACCTGTTCAAAATGATGGGTTGTATGCATAAACTCCATGGCAAGTAGCACTTTGTGCTTAAATTTCACATGGATGGCTGTTACTGGTGAGCACTAATGTTTAACATCCAGAGGAAGAATGTCAAATGATCCACTATTTAATACAATCCTAGACCCTTTAACGATGGACCCTTTCTTCCTCTTCCTGAGAGAGGAGTGGTGGTGTGGTGTGGGGGGGGGGGGGTAAGAGAAGAATTTTCCTTCCAGCAGCTATCCTTGCCCCTGCTCTTAATGACAAGAGTGATGCTTATGTCAGTCCTGTCATTTGACTGACGCAGGCAAAGTTCTGGTATTTATCCTGATTAGCCGGCAACACTGGCGAAAGCTGGTTAGTTCCCGGTTATTAAACTATAAACTAAGGCATTACTGTATAATGGAATGCAAAGTAGCATAATAACAGTTTGGGGTGCTTTGAGATCTATTTGTAATGTTTTGTCAGTTAAAGTGTTACTAAACCCACAACAGTAAAATCAGTCTGTATGTGCAATAAAGCATGCTTATTATACTCACTGCAGTAGCTAAGGGGTTGATCCTCTTCATTCTGTAAAAAGGCTGTTTGATTCTGTATGCACAGATCCTCCTCTTCTTGCATTGTCCCCAAAACATGTCCTGATAAGACAGAGTTACTGGAGTCAGGCTGCACATGCTTAGTTTGGTGTGTATTGCTAGAGAGTTTTTTTTTCTTAGAAGAGTGCATGTGATCAGCACAGTACCAATCAGCACTGTCCAGACAGAGGGTCAGGGACCCTGCACCCTGATAGGAGAGCTAGTGCAGTGTGAAAACTCCTCCTACAAGCTTTAACCAGGCACTGATATAAGTCACAAGACTTCTATATATTGCTGATGAGAAAAGGTATTTAGCAGTTTATATGTATTAAAATAGTTGCATTTCCATGTTCTGTGTACTGTGGGAGACCAGATATAGTGAATGCAGGGTCCTGGGTTTAGCAACTCTTTAAAGCAGTTCAAACGGATGACAAAACGCTCCTTAGGTCACCTTTACATGGGAATCAGTCTCTACCACCCTCTGAAATGCAACCTAAGGTGGATTGTTTTTTAGAGTATAGTAAGGCAGGGGCTGGCAGGCATTCAGAAAGTGATCCTGTCAACTCTCAAATGTGTTTTTTTTATTTTTGCATTTTTCTTTTTGATCCCAAGGAGGATTCCCAATAACCACAGTGGGTGAATTTGACAGGCTGCACTACTTGTCAAACTCTGCACGCCGTTTTAAATTTGCTGTAGCCATGTAGCAAAGCATTGCAGGCAATGTATGTGTAATACACCCATTGGCTGCAATGTTAGGATCCCTGCCTTTGCCACCTGTGTGAAATGGCTCTAAAGTTGGAGGGAATAAAAATATTGGGTTAAGTTTCCACTTTAAATAATATAGTCATTAATTAGTATGAAATATATTTTAAGTATTAAAGTAATCAATTATTATGAGAGAATTTCCAGCTGTGAACAAAGTATATAAATGTGGTAGTAGTGCACTGCCACCTATTGATAGCAATAGGAAATTACAGGGTGCAGCTGCTGCAATCACCAAATGTGTTCCCACATCCGCAATAAATCAATACTAAAATGTGTGATTGCGCTGCCTCTAAATCAAGGTAAAAATAATAACTAGAAAGTGACAAAAAAATGAATAAAAGTTTGAGGTTGAACCTGGCGGTGGGAGTTTTTACTGGATCACATGAGAAGCTGGATTTTAATATATGCTTGTTTTTTACCTAATAAATGTGAGTGCATTTTATGAAGTGCCTTCTGTGCAGTGTGTTGAGCTTAATAACCCAGGTACTGCCTTATTGTTTGTTGTCAAAAACCTATGTGCAGGGATCGGCAAAGTGTCCACACACGGACACTGGTGTCCATGAGCGGTCCTTGCAGGGTCCGCCGTGGCCGCCACTGAGTCTGCTCTGCCTCTGGCTGGCCTTGGCTCGGCGGCTCGGCTCCAGACGGATGTAGAAATAGATCCGGCCGGAGCCGCCCACTGTGGAGTGGTGGTGGGGACCTACGTGCGGAGTGATCTCTTGGTGAGGAACTGTCTGGGGGAGGGACTGTGCTGTGCAGTGGCCGCCCAATGCAGTGCGAGAGAGAGCCAGCAGAGAACACTCAGGCTGCAGGCAGCCTGAGCCAGCGCGGTGAGGAGGAGGACAGCAAAGAAGGAGGACCAGAGACTGTGGAGTGTTCTTAGAAAAATATTCCTTGCAGGGTGAGAGGCCAGAGAGCCTGAAGTGTGGTCTGTGGTGCTGCAGAAAAACCTTGCCTGGGGACAGGTGAAAAAAAAGGTAAGAGTAGTACTAGTGAGAAGACTAAGTAAAGAGATTATATTTTATGGGGAATCCTGCCCTTGCCTGGCCTGCTGTAAAGGGGGATCTATATGGGGGTCCTCACCTCACCCTGGCCTGGCCTGCTGTAAAAGGGGGATCTATGGGGATCCCTGCCCTGCTCTGCTCTAAAAGGGGATCTATGGGGGACCTGCCCTGGCCTGCTCTAAAGGGGGGTCTATGCCATAGATCCCCCTTTAGAGCAGGGTCCCCATAGATCCCCCTTTAGAGCAGGGTCCCCATAGATCCCCTTTGAAGCAGACCAGGGTCCCCATAGATCCCCCTTTAGAGCAGGCCAGGGTCCCCATAGATCCCCTCTTTAGAGAAGGGTCCCCATAGATTCTATAGGGACCCTTCTCTAAAGGGGGATTTTTGGGGACCCTGTTCTAAAGGGGGATCTATGGGGACCCTTTGCTAAAGGAGGTTCTATGGGGGACCCTGCTCAAAAGGGGGATCTATGGGGACCCTGGCCTGCCCTAAAGGGGGATCTATGGGGGGCCCTGCTCTAAAGGGGGATCTTTGGGGACCCTGCTCTAAAGGGAGATCTATAGGGACCCTGCTCTAAAGGGGGGTCTATAGGGACCCTGCTTTAAAGGGGATCTATGGGGACCCTGCTCTAAAGGGGATCTATGGAGGACCCTGCTCTAAAGGGGAATCTATGGGGACCCTGGTCTGCTCTAAAAGTGAATCTATGGGGATCCTGACCTGCTCCAAAGGGGGATCTATGGAGGACCCTGCTCTAAAGGGGGATCTATGGGAACCCTGCTCTAAAGGGGGATCTATGGGGACCCTGCCCTAAAGGGGGATCTATTCCACAAATCCCCCATTAGAGCAGGGTCCCTATAGATCCCCCTTTAGAGCAGGCCAGGGTTCCCATAGATCCCCCTTTAGATAAGGGTCCTCATAGATCCCCTTTTAGAGAAGGACCTTAACATTAGTAGAGAGTAATGTTTTTTGATGGTTTTAATTTGAAATGTAACTTGGTGTCCTTCACTAAGGTCTGTACTTTCCATTCCATAGTTCTTAAAGGAACCTGAACACCAGAGTTTGGTCCATCAGAATGATCTTCGTTTATGCTTTGTTGACCCTTAGAGGTCTATAATGGAGGTGAGCTTACACTTCACCTGGTGAAAGAAGCACGAGTGGAAAATTGTCGTTACACTGTGGTGTCCTCTCTATGAAGCACCTTGTCATATAGAGACTTTTTTGATTGCACAATCTATAGTAAGCTTTAACCACTTGCCGACTGGTCACGTTGACCGTACTGCGGAAAAGTGGCTCGATATCGTCCAGCGACATAGACCTACGTCGCTGGACTCCTCCCCTTGTGGGCGGCTCGCGCGCGCCGCCGGAGGCTCGCTACTGCTGTTTTCAGTCACAGCGGGGGTCGGGCCAGGGGAGGAGCGGCGGTGATCACCGCCGCTCTTCCCCGATCATTGGGGATCGAGTGTGGAGATCCGCCTGCTTGTGTAAACAAAGCGGGCAGATCTCCTAAGTGACAGGCATGGACAGATTACAGGATTCAGCATAGCTGAGCCTGCGATCTGTGCCTGTGTCACACAGTCCCCTCCCCCCACACACGTTAGTAAGCACCAGGCATACATTAACCCCTTGATCACCAATAAAAGTTAACCCCTTCCCTGCCAGTGTCATTTTTACAGTAACAGTGCATATTTATAGCACTGATTACTGTAGTAATGTCACTGGTACCCCCAAAAGTGTCAAAAATGTCAGTCAAGGGTCCGATCTGTCCGCCGCAATGTCGCAGTCCCGCAAAAAAAATGCAGATCGCCGCCAGACGCCGCCATTACTAGTTAAAAAAAAACCAATAAAAATGACATACATTTGCACTGGCACTTTATATTTGAAACACTTATCTATGTAGTAATTTTTTTTACACTTTCTAGTTATTATTTTTACCTTGATTTAGAGGCAGCATGATCACACATTTTAGTATTGATTTATTTCCAGCTTTGTCCACAACTGGAAGGTTTCTACATACTTTGATAGGATCGTGGCCTAGTTTTCTGTTTTTAAACTTTTATTCCCTTGAAATGTAATTATAATGTATTATATTAAGTATTGATTAGCAAAATATAGCTGTGTCGATAGGGGAGGGGGGCATCACATGGGATTTACTACCTGTCGCTTCGTCAAATAGCTGCACAGGAGGTGAAAACTAGAGCTGTGCAGTTTACAGAGCGCTGACAGCATAGGAAGACCGCTGTGCATTTTAACAAGGTTTGTCAGAAATTCTAAGTCTGAGAAGTCTATCTAAATCAGTTGACATGAAGTGTGTTTTAAGGAAATGAATATAAAATACATGAAAATAATTTAAAGCTGCAGTCCAGGCAGATATGAAGGACTCAAGTTACACAGTCTTGAATTCATTAACATATCATTATTACGTGTTATTTTATATGTAAGCAGTGTAAGTACAGGACTTTGATCTTGTATCAGTCTCTTTCAGTTTTTGTACAGAGAATTTAGACTGGGAGAAAAAGAAGCAGGGCAAGAAGCCAACCAGTTTTGCTGCAGTGCCCATGTACTAACAAGGAGCATGCATCGTTACCAACATTCTGCTAAAAATTTTAGGGACACTTTTTTTCTGTAAGCGGAGTATTATTTTAATTAGGGGCGGGACATTAATTTGTAGGCATGGCCTAGTGATGAAGTATGCTACTGCAAACAATGGGCTTGGTTTAAATTACGCTAAATTTTAGGCGTGGCTTAAGGGGTGTGGTTAAATAGAGTCTGAGATTACTTACATAGGGAATGTAGGTATGGCAGAGTCTTGGGGGGGGTTGAAGATGAGGGGTGGTGAGCAAAGTTGGGGCAGGGATAGAGAAGAGAGGGGGTGAGCAGAGTTGGGGGTTGGGGGGGTGAGCAAAGTTGGGAGGGGGATGGAGAAGAGGGGGGTTAGATAGGGTTGGTGAATGGGGAGGTTATGAACAAAACTGGGCTGTCCCGATTTGCTGGGAGGGAAGACACTGGGACAGGACATGGGGGGGACAGGCACACTAAAGTTGCTGCACAGGACAGTCAGCTGACAGTTTTCTATAAGACTCACCACAGCTGTAGCTTTTCTGGCGGCAGGCATGGGTTCCTGCCTCAGGTGTCTCTCCCTGTTCACCACTGCTCCTCTCTTTAATTGGCCAGAGATAAGCCTAGCAGAAGGGGCAGTCCTGCAGCTTCAGGAGGCACAGCAGACACCCAACCCCTCCACAGCCTCTCACACCAATCACAAGCTGAGTCTGGACGAGACTGCATACTAGCATGGGTGGTGGGTGTGAGTCAGTGTGAGGGGGGAGCCTCACAGGACTCCTGGAGCTATGCCATTGGATGGCGCCCGGGTGCGATCTCCACCCCCATAGCGATGCCCGTGACGAAGCCTATTTTTGGGATTTTGCCTGGGACAGGCTCAGACTGGGACATCAGTCTGATTTCCGTGAATTTCCTGGGCAAATTGGGACTGTTGGCAACTATGGGCATGCTTATAGTAGGAGAGAGTAGAGTGACAGAGAGGTTAACTCATAAGTCTGCTGTCCTTTTATTGTCCAATTACAAGTACAAAATCATTTGGCAGGTGTAACTACTCCCTTACACTGTATGCACTATAGACCATTTGTGTATTTAGGTGTTTGCCAAGAGTTCAACTTTAATCAGTTGCTGCATTTAGGACATACCTGTGCGTCCTTGGATTTCAGTGGGTTTACTGGGATTATGGCTGCAGCTACAGTCGTGACCCTGGTATCTTTTTTTTTTTTCAGAATAACGTAAAAGTGATCCGAGTGGATCAGATCACTTTTACACGTGGCAGAAGGCAGTCATCCCCCCTCCCCCCAGTGGCCTTCTACAACCTTCCGTTACATTGGGGAGCCCAGGACTGAAGTCGGAGGTTCTAACGGCTGACCATAGGGATGAAGGTGGAACAGAAGTTCTCCAATTGTCTTTATGGTCTATGAAGCTGGAAGCGAAGAGGATTTTGTCACTTCCAGTTTGTTGTTTACCCAATTGCTACGATGGACACAATGCCAACATGGGGCACACAAACACAAGGTGGGGGAGATCTACTAGGTTCAGGTCTGGTTACTGACCAACACCAGCAGATGACATGGCTCCCCAAATCATTGCTGCCTGTGGAAACTTCACACTGGACCTCAAGCATCTTAGATTAAGTGCCTCTCCACTCCTCCTCCAGACTCTGTGACCTTGATTTTCAAATGAAATGCAAAATTGTCTACAGTCTGTGATGATTTGGGGAGCCATGTCATCTGCTGGTGTTGATCCACTGTGTTTTATCAAGTCAGCGAAGCCCTCTTGTTAACTCTTGATAACTCT
This sequence comes from Pelophylax lessonae, assembly GCF_965119305.1. Lineage (NCBI taxonomy): Eukaryota > Metazoa > Chordata > Amphibia > Anura > Ranidae > Pelophylax > Pelophylax lessonae. Next base: position 81,171,877 of record NC_138775.1, on the reverse strand, counting down.
TGTTCACCTAGAAAAAAAAAATGGACCCTGTCCCCTTAAAGCATGTTATACAGCACAGTGCTTGTGCCGTGTAATTTGGCCCCCCCGTATCACCTAAAATACCTGGCTGATCCTGCCTGGCTATGTTCTCCCCTTCATATCCTGTCTACAGTCTGTTTAATAATCCTGTGTGCCCCTGTGCCTGTGTTTTATAAAAATAAGCCATTCTTTACAAGTCTTCAGAGCGCCAATCGCCGCTCACATGACCGGCCGCCTCTCCTGTCCCCTCCCGACTGATGACAGTGAGGAATCCTCGGCCCCACCCCCTGCAGGCAGCTGTCAGATGGGGAGAGGAGAGAGCCGACGGGTCATGTGAGCGACGCTCTAAAAAACTGGTAAAGAATGCCTTATTTATAACACATACACAGACACAGGGGCACACAGAATTATTAAACAGACCAAGCAGAATGGTATAAAGTGGCTTAACAACCACTTTAAAGGGGAAGTTGAGATTCGGGCGGGGGGCATCTGCCCCCCCCCCCCCCACCTCTACTTGCAGACACCCATGTCTGTGTGTAACACATCTATATAAAATAAAATCGTTTCACTTTTTGAATTGAATTACTGAAATAAATGTACTTTTTGGTGGTATTCTAATTTTATGAGATGCACCTGTACAAGCTATTAGGATTTGAGCGCAGATATATCTTGTGTTTTTTTCTGGTGAGTATACTGGGTACTGTTCCATATGACACTAAACACTGTACTGTATGTTCAATACCCAATTCTTTAATCCTCAAATTATTGAAATATTTTTAGACTACTGTACTGTACTACCAGTACTTAAAGAACAGTAATGTTTTTTCTAGTATACATGACAATATAAGTGTAGCTACCTTGTCCTAAGCAGGACAGTCTACCTAAATTTAGTGTTGCATTTCTGTAATCAGCCTGAGCCTGATTGATAATTCAGCTTTCTGTGGGTCTCTCAGCTTTAGTTGTTTGCTCTTGTCTGCTGCTGGGGTGTGTCCCTGGCAATAGGGTGGAAAGCTACAATGACCTGAGTTCTGAATATTTATATCTCCCTGGCCAACCTCTAGGCAGTATATTGCCAGTGGTGCGGACTTGGGGAGGTCATAAATGCATGGGAATGACTTTGGGAAGGCACCTGCCTGAAGGAGGGACACAGTTGTATCTTTGATCCTCCTAAACCTGCTTCCTGGAGAGGATGGTAATGCGATCGGAATGAGGCCTGGGATTGGTCCTCTACCTATGCGTGGCGATGTCTCCCAAAGGAGACAATAGGTGAATCACCCAGTACTTTGCAGCCAGAAGCGTAATTGGCAGAATTCCAGGCTGTCCCAAAGGTCTTCTATCTTTGGAGACGGTAAATATTTTTTGTCCCTTTTCTGGAGTCTGCCACATCTCATGGGTGTTCTGTGCCCCAGGCTTCTGAAAAGTGACTGGCGCCCATCTGTACACATAATTCCTCTACTTCCAAGTGTAGCCAGGTTTGCTGGTAGTCACAACGCTTTTCCCTGTTTGGAAGCTTGTGTTCAGCAGACATAAGGTCAGAGCTGGGAGAGAGACTAGAGGTATCCAAGGGCAGGCCAGGTCAATACCAGGTGATCAGAGGCATAAGCACACACAGGAACAGGAAGCAGGAAGCTGAAGACCAGTCAGCAATGTCCATGCGCCACAGTCACTCTTTTAAAGGCCAGAGGGTGCCAGGATCTGTTGTGCATTGTGTGCGCCTGTACACACATGTGTTCACCATGGCACACGTGCATTTACAATACAGCATCATGCAGACGTGGCCATATTTATAAAATAGCCATTGTGCCAGGGCTCAGGGCAACGCTGCACTGGCTAGTCTCTTGACATAGCCTATGCTACAATTTGTTCCTAAACTACAGATTCCATGAAGCACTGGAGCTCAGAGACGGTCTTTCCTGTTTTTTTCATGGGCTGAGAAAAGGAAAAGGGAATGACTTGCAGAGGAACTGAGGCTGTGCACAGACTGCTCACCACAGCACCTGAGAGAAGGAGAGGGGCTGGGAGACCGAGCCAGCTGCCAGTCAAGCATCAGGGTGAATTAATATTATTATCAGGATCCTTCCACAGCCTGGAGTGGCTCTATGATGTCAGCATAGGCGTGTGCACAGGGTGGGCCAGGTGTGCCTGGGCACACCCTAATAACCCTGTGCAGCGCAGATTCCCCCTGTTTGAACAACTGATATTTCAGCAAAGCCCCCTAACGGCTCCTACAAATTTTTAAAAATATACTAAAAATAATACAATTGTAAAATATAATAAAAAATTAAAACTACTGACACCATCCACTGACCTCACACCACTCTCTGCTCTACTGACACCATCAGTATTTATACACATGTATGTGTTTGAGCTTTGAGGTGCACACCCTAATGCTATAGACTGTGCACACCTATGGATGTCAGCTGAACTTTAGCCCGCTGTTGGCTGTTTCTGGGTCACTGGAAAGCACACGTACAGTAAGTGCACTCTGGTGACTACCAAAAGAAGTATGGAAAAAAAAAAGCATTGGCCATACTTCTTTTTTAAAAGTGCACCAGCTAATTAATTAAACCAGACCTCCCATTCAGAATCAGTGTGCAAAGCACATGGTAAAAAAAAACCAGCTATTTCTTGTATATTGTATACTGATCACCAAGAGGGGAATGTTTTATTCTAAACAAAAGTTGTGTTACTCTTTAGGTTTTGAAGGTCAGGCAAATATCTTTCCATGTGTCACTGAGAGGGAAATCTGCCTGTCTATGTTCACCATCATAGACCACAGAACAATAAGATGACCTGAATTATTCTTTTTATTCTCTGGTAGCAATCTCAGTAGGCTGTGTAACCCCAGAAACAAATTTGATTCTTTTTGGTGGCACTGGAAATTTGAAAGATGGAATCAAATGTTTTCCCATCAGTAAGACAAATATCTCCTTCACACACTTAAAACCTGGTATTCTTTACAAATGCATACAGATCAATGTAAATCTAAGCCAATTTTGTGTTTGTAATGCCCCGTACACACGTGCAGATTGTCGGCCGAAAAGCTTCGGCCGATGACTGATCTGCCGATTGTAGGCTTGTTAGTATGATGCTTCCGACAGCCGACAGCGCACTTTCGGCCGAACAGAATCTGTCGTGCAAGCATTAAAATTTTTGTAGGCCGACACCAGAACGGCCGATTGTTCGCCAGTCAGTACAGAATTCGGCCGACATACATCTACAAATCTCAACACGCATGATCGGAACCAAATAAGGTCCCGGAAGAATTTTCTCAAGTAAACTCAACATTTTATCCAGAAAGAACTTTCGGCTCGCGGCAGGCTAAAAAATATGTGAAATGCGGAGCACATGCTCATCTTGATAAATGTGAGAAGAAGGAAGATGCTGCTCATAATGCAATACTTTTCAAATAAAACGGCATGTGTTCTGTTATGATGAAGATAATGTTTGTCTATTCTATCTGTTCTATCAAAATTTAGAATTAAATAATTTTAACTCTTCACCATTATTTTTGTATTTTGACTGCAAAGATCTAACTATTGATATGTCCCTTTATTCTTTTATGAATTAGGCTCCATGTACACGGGACGCTGGAAATGGCCGTTTAGGAGCAGTTGGGCGTTTTTTTCAGAAGCCCCTGAACCCATCTACATTTTATCTTATCTGTCCATGTACACCAGGTCGTTTACAGTCATTTGCAGGCAGTTGCGTTCAGGAACTGTTTTTAGAACGCAATTATTTGCGTTCGAACGCGTGTTTCCCGGCGTTTCAAACGCACACACGCGTCTGAACGCGTCTGAACGCGTCCGAACGCGCCTGAACGCGATGACCCGCGTTTAGCATTCACGTTTTTCCATTTTAAAGGGGAATAATTTTTTTGACCTCTAGGAACGCTCCTAAACGCAAACGCTGCTAAACGCCCGCTAAACGCGGGTACAAACGCGACCGAACGGACGTTTCAAACGTCCTAAAAATTCCAGCATTCAAAGGGACTTTTAACAACGTCCCGTGTACATGGAGCCTTAATGTCTAAAACATATTTTGTTGGTTATGCACAATATTAAACATGTTAACAAATTAAGATACGCCATTTTTTAAGTGCAATCTTATTTATTTTTTTAAATCACAAAAAACAAACTGAAAACATTTTTATACTCCCTGTATTATAAAAATAAACATAAAAAAGGTCCATTTGGATAAAATTAACTTAGAAAATGAGAAACAGGGGTAAAATAAATAACAGGGTACAAAAATTATAACTGCCTATAGCTATACTCAGGCTGCCATGAGGGCATGTTGGTATCATGCTGGCCATATTGCCACTGGCTGCCATGTGGCATTTGGCGAGGTGGTGGGTGTTGTGGAGGTGGAGGTGGAGGGCACGGGTGCTCCACGCATGCGTGGCTGTGCTCCGTAAGGAAGCCCCTTTCCGCCTTTTGCAGCACATCCAAAATAATTTTTTGGGCATAGTGCCGCTGCAGTAGCTCCACCTGCCCTAAAATTTTGCCCGTCATATTGCCGAAGGACTCATGTGCCTCCGGTTTCCTACGGAGGGCTATGGTGGCCTCGCTTATGAACTGGTCTGTGATCTCATCCACGTGCTTCCTTTTTTGCCTCCGTTTGGCAGGAGGTGGTGGAAATAATTCCAAGGGCTCCCCAGGCTCCTGGCTGCAACCTGGCTCCTCCTCAATGATACTTCCCTGTTGATGAAATGAACAATTGATTAGAATGTTATAGTGTATATAAAAATGCATATTTGTTATATTATTGTGAACAAATAGCAGACTTTACATACAGTGGCATATCTAGGGTCTCCAGTGCCCTTGTTGAGGAGCTGTATTTGGCAACAACCCCCCCCCCCCCCCAAGATCAATGTAAAAATGTAACCCCCCCCCCCCCCCCCCCAAATCTAAAAGGGCATTGAATGTTTCTCATTTGTCCCTTGTTTGCCCAGTGTAGAGCTCTCTAGTGGGCAATCATTGTCTCAGGTGTGAAAAACAAGAAAGAGAGGGGTGAGAGATAGAGAGAGGGAGAGAAAGAGGGGGTGTGAGAGGAGGGGGGTTGCAGAGAGAGAGGGGCCTGAACTTGCAGAGGGCATTGAGGGTGAAGCGGTGCAGGTAAACAGGAATAAGGAAGCCACCTGCCTTGCTGACCCAGAGTGAGAGACCAGAGACATGGAAGCAAGGATGGATGTATCATTTGCAGGAGCTGTTAGTTTGTTAGTTTTGTTAAAAAAAGGTTGAGCCTGAGGAATGCTGAGGCTACAGCAGTGTTTGTTAGGACTGGAGGTGTGCTGGGGATGCAGCAGTGTTTGTAAGACCGGAGGTGTGCTGGGGATGCAGTGAGAGGCAGTCTCAGTCTCCTGGTCTGTTGGCTCAGCTGCTCTCAATGTTTTACACCTGCATGAAGCAGTTCTCAATGTTTTACACCTGCATGAAGCAGCTCTCAATGTTTTACACCTGCATGAAGCAGCTCTCAATGTTTTACACC